>NC_082704.1:79359467-79662151 GCF_949987515.2 Delphinus delphis
ATGGAGGCAGGGGCTGGTGGGTGGGGCAGGGAGTTGCAATGGTGGCCTCACCCCTTGCACAGAAATGGCACCTTGCTTCTATAGTGGCCTGGGCTTCTTCAGAAAAATATCCCTGTTGTGCAGCTCCTTAGTCCAATCCCTTCAAGCTGGTCTCTTCACAGTGAACAGCTGTCCCCTCCCTGGGTCTGCTATCCAAACACCACTTTCTAGCACCCAGCCCCCATCCACACCAAGAGACACACAACTCAGACTGGGGTGTGCGAGGCTGCAGGGCAGACCATGTGTGCAGTTCTTTGTCCTGCCTTCTAGAGACTCTTTGCTGCATTCTCCTCCAATCACCCAAAGTTTCCTTTCTGTCCCAGGTGATTTTCCTGCTGTGAGTGGGCTTTTCTGAGTGTGGGAATATTTCCTTACCTTCAGTTTCCCACCAGGGGTGCGGGTGCTTCCTGTTTCCTCTTTTCCTTATAATTTTCTTTCTTCCATCCTACCTGGTTGTATGTGGGATTCTTCTTGTCCTTTTAGGTGTCTGAGATCTTCTGCTACTGTTCAGTAGGTGCTCTGTGAGAACTGTTCCATTCATCTGTAGATGTATACTTCATGTACTTGTAGGAGATGAGAATTCCATGTCCTCCTATTCTGCCATCTTGACTCCTCCTCCAATACCTATTCTTCCGAAATTATTTCAAAAAATTGCAGAGCAGGGAGCGCTTCCAAATTCATTCTCTGAAGCCACCATCACCTTATACCAAAACCAGAAATAGATAATGCAAAAAAGAAAATTACAGGCCAGTATCACTGACGAACATAGACACAAAAATCATAAACAAATTACTAGCAAACCAAATCCAACAATCCATTAAAAGGATCATATAACATGATCACGTGGGATTTATCCCTGGAATAAAAGGATTTTTCAATATCTACAAATCAACCAGTGTGGTACCTCACATTAACAAACTGAAGAATAAAAACCACATGATCATCTCAATAGATGCAGAAAAGCTTTTGATAAAATTCAATATCCATTTATGATAAAAACTCTCCAGAAACTGGGTATACAGGGAACCTACCTCAACATTATAAAGGCCATATATGACAAACCCACAGCAAACATCATTCTTTTTTTTTTTTTTTTTTTTTTTTTTTTTTTTTGCGGTACGCGGGCCTCTCACTGTTGTGGCCTCTCCTGCTGCGGAGCACAGGATCCGGATGCGCAGGCTCAGCGGCCATGGCTCACGGGCCCAGCCGCTCCATGGCATGTAGGATCTTCCCGGATCGGGGCACGAACCCGTGTCCCCTGCATTGGCAGGCGGACTCTCAACCACTGCGCCACCAGGGAAGCCCGCAAACATCATTCTTAATGGTGAAGAACTGAGAGCATTTCCTCTAAGATCAGGAACAGTACAAGGTTGCTCACTCTTGCCACTTTTATTCAACATAGCTTTAGAGGTCCTACCCATGCCAATCAGAGAAGAAAATGAAAGAAAAGGAATCCATATTGGAAAAGAAGAAGTAAAACTGTCACTGTTTGCAGATGACATGATACTATATACAGAAAATCCTAACGATGATACCAGAAAACTACTAGAGCTCATCAATGTTTTTTTATAAAGTTGCAGGATTAATTTTGATTAATACACAGAAATCTGTTGCATTTCTATATACTAATAATGAAACGTCAGAAAAAGAAATTAAGAAAACAGTTCAATTTACCATCACATCAAAAAGAATAAAATACCTAGGAATAAACCTATCTAAGGAGGCAAAACCTGTACTCTGAAAACTATACATTGTTGATGAAAGAAATAGAAGATGACACAGATAGAGAGGTGTGTCATGACCTTGGATTAGAAAAAATAAATATTGTTAAAAAGACTATCCTACCCAATTCAATCTAAATATTCAATGGAATTCCTATCAAATTAACAATGCCATTTTTCACAGAACTAGAACAAAAAAATCTTAAAATGTATATAAAAAATGCAGAAGACCCTGAATAGCCAAAGCAATAATGAGAAAGAACAGAGGTGGAGGAATCATGCTCTCTGACCCCAGACTGCACTACAAATCTAGCGTAATCAAAACAGTATGGTATTGGCACAAAAACAAGCACATAGACCAGTGGAACACGATAGAAACTCCAGAAATAAACACATGCACCTGTGGTCAATTAACCTATGGCATTAGAGGCAAGAATATACAATGGAGAATTGAGAGTCACTTCAGTCATTGTTGCTGGGAAAACTGGACAGCTACATGTAAAAGAATCAAATAAGAGCATTCTCTAATACTATATATAAAAAAATCTCAAAATAGATTAAAGACCTAACTGTAAGACCAGATACTATAAAACTCTTAGAGGGAAACATAGGCAGAACACATGTTGACATAAACCACAACAATATCTTTTTGGATCCGTTTCCTTGAATAATGAAATAAAAACAAAAATAAACAAATGGGACCAATTAAACTTAAAAGGTTTTTCACGGAAAAGGAAGACACAAACACAAGTAAAATACAACCTACAATATGGGAGAAAATATTTGCAAATGAAGCAAACAGCAAGGGATTTATCTCCAATATATACAAACGGCACCTACAGCTCAATACCAAAATAATAAACAATGCAATAAAAAAATTGGCAGAGGGTCTAAATAGACATTTCTCCAAAGAAGAGATACAGATTGCCACAAAGCACATAGAAAGATACTCAACATCACTTATTTTTAAGAAAATCAAATCAAAATTACAATGAGGTATCACCTCACTCCAGTCAGAATGGCCATCATCAAAATGTTTGCAGGACTTCCCTGGTGGTGCAGTGCTTAAGATCCGCCTGACAATGCAGGGGACACGGGTTTGAGCCCTGGTCCAGGAAGATCCCACATGCCATGGTGCAACTAGGCCTGTGCAACACAACTACTGAGCCTGCACTCTAGATCCCACAAGCCACAACTACTGAGCCCACGTGCCACAACTACTGATGCCCACATGCCTAGAGCTCACGCTCTGCAACAAGAGAATCCACCACCATGAGAAGCCCATGCACTGCAATGAAGAGTAGCCTCAGCTCTCTGCAACTAGAGAAACCCATGCACAACAAAAGAGACAAAACACAGCCAAAAAAAAAAATAAGTTTACAAATTATAGGTGCTGGAGAGCATGTGGAGAAAAAGGAACCCTCTTACTCTGTTGATGGGAATGTAAATTGGTGCAGCCACTATGGAAAATAGTATGGTGTTTCCTGAAAAAACAAAAATAGAGTTACCATATGATCTAGCAATCCCAGCCCTGTGCATATATCTGTGGAAACCTCTGATTTGAAAAGGTACATGCACCCCAATGATCACAGCAGCACTATACAATAGCCAAGACATGGAAGCAACCTAAGTGTCCATTAAGAGATGAATGGATAAAGAAGATGTGGTATATATACAGTATGGAATATTACTCAGCTGTAAAAATGAATGAACTAATTCCATTTTCAGCAACACAGATTGAACATAGAGATTATTATACTATGTGAAGTAAGCCAGACAGAGAAAGACAGATATCATGTGATATCACTTATATGTGGTATCTAAAAAAAATGATATAATTGAACATATATATATATAACAGAAACAGACCCACAGACATAGAAAATGAAATTATGCTTATCAAAGGGGAAGGAGAGGAGGGATAAATTAGGAGTCTGGAATTAAGATATACACACTGGGCTTCCTTGGTGGCGCAGTGGTTGAGAGTCCACCTGCCGATGCAGGGGACATGGGTTCGTGCCCCAGTCCGGGAAGATCCCACATGCCGCGGAGCGGCTGGGCCCGTGAGCCATGGCCGCTGAACCTGCGCGTCTGGAGCCTGTGCTCCACAACGGGAGAGGCCACAACAGTGAGAGGCCCGCGTACCGCAAAAAAAAAAAAAAATATATATATATATATACACACTACTCTATATAAAATACATAAACAATAAGGACTTACTATATAAGACAGGGGATTATAATCAATAATTTATAATAATCTACAAGGGAATAGAATCTGAAATGGAATATATATATGTGTGTGTGTATATATGCAGGAGACACGGGACATACACACACACACACACACACACACACACACACACACACACACATATATATATATATATATATATCTGAATCACTGTGCTGTATACCTGAAACTAACACAACACTGTAAATCAACTATAGTTAAATTATAAAATGAAATTTTATGATGATTTAAAAATAGTAAATAATGGGAGAACTACCATATTATTCAGTAATTCCATTCTTGAGTGTGTATCCTGAAAAAAATGAAAACAATAACTCAAAAATTTACAGGCACCACAATGTTAATAGTGACCCTATTTATAATAGCCAAGATATGGAAGCAACCTAAGTGTTCTAAGTGTCTATTAACAAAGATGTTTACATATATACACACACACACACACACACACACACACACACACACACACACAAAGACACACACAGAATGGAATACTACTCACTCCTAAAAATTAAACTCTTGTCATTTGGAGCTCTGTAATGGATGTAGAGAATATTATGCTTAGGGAAATAAGTTTGAGAAGGAAAATACTGCATGATAGAAAAGGATGTATATATCAAAATGAAGCAGATAAAGAAAACAGAGAAAACAAAGTAACAATTGCCAGAGGGGAGATGGAAGGAGGGAGGAGAAAGTTAGGGCTATGGGATTAAGAGATAGAGACTGCTGTGTATAAAATAGATTAGCAACAAGGATAGGCCATACAGCATGGGGAATTATAGCCAGTATCTTCAGAAAATTTTAATGGAGTATAAAATGTAAAAACACTACACCAGAATGCTCTGCACCTGGAACTAGTAAAATATTGTAAATCAATTATGATTCATTAAAAAACAGTAGAGAACTACAAAACAACCAGAAAACAAGTAACAAAACTGCAATAAATACCTACCCATTAATACTTTAGGCCTGTGCCTTTGTTAGGGGTGAAAGGGACTCCAGTTGGCATCTGGAAAATTGGCTCACCCTCCCTCCTGCATGAGCCATCTGTATCCCCTGAGTTGCAGACCCACACAGCACATCCTCACAGAGGCTGAAGCCCAAGGATGTGCAAAGCTCTGCAGGCGAGCCCACATGGGGTCTGGCTTTCACTGTTGAAGGGTGGTTTCCAGCACCCCTGTGCACCTGAGAGCATGTGCACTGCCTCCATGGCTGCATTAGGCTCTGGGGTGCAGCGCCCAGGAGACACCCCCCAAAGCGAAGCAGTTCCAGCTACAGGAAGACATTAGAGAGGCTTCAACTCCCTTTTATTCCCCAACTAACTAACTGAGGTTAAAGTTCCTGGCTTTCTGGTCGTGCTTGAGATGAAGCACTCCAAGCTGTGTGGCTGATTAGCCTTGGTGCTCTGGCCTGGTGTCAGACCTGAGCCTCTGACTGGGGACAGCTGAGTTCAGGACATTGGACAAAAAGAAGCCTCCCGGCTCCACATAATATCAATCGCCAAGATCAAATCGAGAGACCTCTGTCTCAGTGCAAAGACACAGCTCCATCCAATGGCCAGCAAGATACAGTGCTGGATGCCCCATACCATACAACTAGCAAGACAGGACACAACCTGGTCCACTAGCAGAGACGTGGCCTAAAATCATAAAAAGTTCTTAGCCACCCCAAAACACATCATCAGATGTGGCCCTGCCATGAGAAAGACAAGATACAGACCCAACGATCAGAACATAGGCAACAGTCCCCTCCACTAGGAAACCTACAGAAGCCACTGAACCAACCTTACCCCTGGGGATAGAAAAAAAACACAATGGGAACGACAAACCTACAGCCTGAAAAAAGGAGACCTCCAAAACAGTAAGTTACACAAAAGGAGAAGACAGAGAAATATGCAGTAGATGAAGGAGCAAGGTGAAAACGCACAAACCAAACAAATGAAGAGGAAATAGGCAGCTTACCTAAAAAACAATTCAGAGTAATGAAAGTAAAGATGATCCAAAATCGGGAAGGAGAATAGAGAAAATATAAGAAATGTTTAATAAGGACCTAGAAGAACTAAAGAGCAAACAATGATGAACAACAAAATAAACGAAACTAAAAACTCTCTAGAAGGAATCAATAGCAGAATAACTGAGGCAGAAGGACGCATAAGTGACCTGAAAGGTAAAATAGTGGAAATAACTACTGCAGGACAGAATAAGAAAAAAAAATTGAAAAGAATTGACGACAGGGCTTCCCTGGTGGCGCAGTGGTTAAGAGTCTGCCTGCTGATGCAGGGGACACGGGTTTGTGCCCCGGTCCAGGAAGATCCCACATGCTGCAGAGCAGCGGGACCCGTGAGCCATGCCCGCTGAGCCTGTGCATCCGGAGCCTGTGCTCCACAACGGGAGAGGCCACAACAGTGAGAGGCCCACGTACAGAAAAAAAAAAAAATTGACAACAGTCTCAGAGACATCTGGGACAAGAGTAAATGCACCAACACTCGAATTATAGGGGTCCCAGAAGAAGAAGAGAAAAAAAAAGGATCTGAGAAAATATTTGAAGAGATTATACTTGAAACTTCCCAAACATGGGAAACGAAAGAGTCAATCAAATCCAGGAAGCACAGAGAGCCCCATACAGGATAAATCCCAAGAGGAATATACCAAGACGAATATTAATGAAGCTATAAAAATTAAACACAAAGAAAAAATATTAAAAGCAGCAAGAGAAATGGAAAAAATAACAGTCAAGGGAATCCTCATAAGGTTAAATGGTGATCTTTCAGCAGAAATTCTGCAAGACAGAAGGGAGTGGCAGGACATATGTAAAGTGATGAAAAGGAAAAACAAACTACAACCACGAATACTCTACCCAGCAAGGATATCGTTCAGATTTGATGGAGAAATTACAATATTTACAGACAAGCAAAAGTTCAGAGAATACAGCACCATCAAACCAGCTTTACAACAAATGCTAAAGGAACTTCTCTAGTCAGGAAACAACAGAGAGGAAAAGACCTAGAAAAAGAGACACAAAACAATTAAGAAAAGGCTAATAGGAAAAACCAATTTATAATTACCCTAAAAATAAATGGATTTAATGCTCCAACCAAAAGACATAGACTGGCTGAATGGATACAAAAACAAGACGTGTATATATGCTGTCTACAAGAGACCCACTTCAGACCTAGGGACACATACAGACAGAAAGTGAGGAGATGGAAAAGTATATTCCATGCAAATGGAAATCAAAAGAAAGCTGGAGTAGCAATTCTCATATCAGTCAAAATAGACTTGAAAACAAAGACTATTACAACAGTCATCAAGAAAAAAAGGAGAAGACTCAAATCAATTGAATTAGAAATGAAAAAGGAGAACTAACAACTGACATTGCAAAAATACAAAGGATCATGAGAGATGACTACAAGCAACTCTATGGCAATAAAATGGACAACCTGGAAGAAATGGACAAATTCTTAGAGATGCACAACCTGCTGAGACTGAGCCAGGAAGAAACAGAAAATATGAACACACAAATCACAAGCACTGAAATTGAAACTGTGATTAAAAATCTTCCAACAAACAAAAGCCCAGGACCATATGACTTCACAGGCGAATTCCATCAAACATTTAGAGAAGAGATCACAACTATCCTTCTCAAACTCTTCCAAAATATAGCAGAGGGAGGAAAAATTCCAAACTCATTCTACGATGCAACCATTACCCTGGTACCAAAACCAGACAAAGATGTCACAAAGAAAGAAAACTACGGTGATTCGCTTTGTTGTAGAGCAGAAACTAACACACCATTGTAAAGCAACTGTACCCCAATAAAGATGTTAAAAAAAAACAAAACTACGGGCCAATATCACTGATGTACATAGACGCAAAAATCCTCAACAAAATACTAGCAAACAGAATCCAACAACACATTAAAAGGATCATACACCATAAGCAAGTGGGGCTTATTTCAGGAATGCAAAGATTCTTCAATATATGCAAATCAATCAATGTGATACAACCTATTAACAAATTGAAGGAGAGAAATCATATGATCATCTCAATAGATGCAGAGAAAGGTTTCCAAAAAAATTCAACACCCATTTATGCTAAAATCCCTGCAGAAAGTAGGCATAGCGGGAACTTTTCTCAACATAATAAAGGCCATATATGACAAACCCACAGTCAACATCGTCCTCAATGGTGAAAAACTAAAGGCACTTCCACTAAGATCAGGAACAAGACAAGGTTGCCCACTCTCAACATTCTTATTCAACATAGTTTTGGAAGTTTTTGCCACAGCAATCAGAGAAGAACAGGAAATAAAAGGAATTCAAATCAGAAAAGAAGAAGTAAAACTGTCACTGTTTGCAGATGACATGATACTCTACATAGAGAATCCTAAAGATGCTACCAGAAAACTACTAGAGCTAATCAATGAATGTGTTAAAGTAGCAGGATACAAAATTTATATACAGAAATCGCTGGCATTCTTATACACTAATGATGAAAAATCTGAAAGTGAAATTAAGAAAACACTCCCATTTACCACTGCAACAAAAAGAATAAAATATCTAGGAATAAAGCTACATAAGGAGAAAAAAGACCCGTATGCAGAAAATAATAAGACACTGATGAAAGAAATTAAAGATGATACAAATAGATGGAGAGATATACCATGTTCTTGGATTGGACGATTCATCATTGTGAACATGAGTCTGCTACCCAAAGCAATCTACAGATTCATTGCAATCCCTATCAAATTACCACTGGCATTTCTCACAGAACTTGAGCAAAAAATTTCACAATTTGTATGGAAACACAAAAGACCCCGAATAGCAAAAGCAATATTGATAATGAAAAATGGAGCTGGAGGAATCAAGCTCCCTGACTTCAGACTATACTACAAAGCTACAGTAATCAAGACAGTATGGTACTGGCACAAAAACAGAAATATAGGTCAATGGAACAGGATAGAAAGGGCAGCAATAAACCCATGCACATATGGTCACCTTATCTTTGAAAAACGAGGCAAGAATATACAGTGGACAAAAGACAGCTCTGCAATAAGTGGTGCTGGGAAAACTGGAAAGGTACATGTAAAAGTATGAAATTAGAACACTCCCTATCACCACACACAAAAATAAACTCAAAGTGGATTAAAGACCTAATGTAAGGCCAAACAGCATCAAACTCTTATTGGAAAACAAACGCAGAATATTCTATGACATAAATCACAGCAAGATCCTTTTTGACCCACCTCCTAGAGAAATAGAAATGAAAACAAAAAAACCAAATGGGACATAATGAAACATCAAAGCTCTTGCACAGCAAAGGAAACCATAAAGAGGACCAAAAGAGAACCATGAGAATCGGAGAAAATATTTGCAAATGAAGCAACTGACAAAACATTAATCTCCAAAATTTACAGGCAGCTCATGCAGCTCAATAACAAAAAAATTAAAAACCCAATCCAAAAATGGGCAGAAAACCTAAATCGACATTTCTCCAAAGATGTACAGATAGACAAAAACACATGAAAGAATGCTCAGCATCATTAATCATTAGAGAAATGCAAATCAAAACTACAATGAGATATCATCTCACAGTACTCAGTATGGCCATCATCAAAAAATCTAGAAAACAATAAATGCTGGTGAGCGTGTGGAGAAAAGGGAACACCCTTGCACTGCTGGTGGGAATGTGAATTGGTACAGCCACTATGGACAACAGTATGGAGGTTTCTTAAAAAAATACAAATAGAGCTATCATATGACACAGCAATTCCACTACTGGGCATATACTTTGAGAAAACCATAATACAAAAAGAGTCATGTACCAAGATGTTCATTGCAGCTCTATTTACAATAGCCAGGAGATGGAAACAACATAAGTGTCCATCATTGGATGAATGGATAAAGAAGATGTGGCACATATATACAATGGAATACTACTCAGCCATATAAAGAAACGAAATTGAGCTATTTGTAATGAAGTGGATGGACCTAGAGTCTGTCACACAGAGTCAAGTAAGTCAGAAAGAGAAAGACAAATACCATATTCTAACACATACATGTGGAATTTAAGAAAAAAAAATGTCAAGAAAAACCTAGGGATAGAACAGGAATAAAGACACAGACCTACTAGAGAATGGACTTGAGGGTATGGGGAGGGGAAACGGTATGCTGTGACAAAGTGAGAGAGTGGCATGGACATACGTACAGTACCAAACCTAAAATAGGTAGCTAGTGGGAAGCAGCTGCATAGCAGAGGGATATCAGCTCAGTGCCTTGTGACCACCTAGAGGCGTGGGAAAGGGACAGTGTGGGGGGGGGCAGATTCAAGAGGGAAGATATATGGAATCATATGTATAAGTATAACTGAGTTTCTTTGTTATAAAACAGAAACTAACAAAGCATTGGAAAGCAATTATCATCCAATAAAGGTGTGAAAAAAAATTAAAAAAAGGATCATACACCATGATCATGTGGGGTTTACTCCAGGAATGCAAGGATTCTTCAAAATACACAAATCAATGAAGGTGATAAATGCTTTTTACAAATAGAAGGAAAAAAAGCACGTGATCATCTCCATAGATGCAGAGAAAGCTTTCGACAAAATTCAACACCCATTTATGATAAAAACCCTCCAGAAAGTAGACATAAAGGGAACTTTCCCCAACATAATGAAGGCCATATATGACAAACGCACAGCCAACATTGTCCTCAATGGTGAAAAACTGAAACCATTTCCACTAAGATCAGGAACAAGATAAGGTTGCCCACTCTCAACATTCTTATTCAACATACTTTTGGAAGTTTTAGCCACAGCAATCAGAGAAGAAAAGGAAATAAAAGGAATCCAAATCAGAAAAGAAGATGTAAAGCTGTCACTGTTTGCAGATGACATGATACTATACACAGAGAATCCTAAAGATGCTACCAAAAAACTACTAGAGCTAATCATTGCATATTGTAAAGTAGCAGGATACAAAATTATTGCACAGAAATATCTGGCATTCTTATACACTAATGATGAAAAATCTGAAAGTGAAATTAAGAAAACACTCGCATTTACCATTGCAACAAAAGAATAAAATATCTAGGAATAAACCTACCTAAGGAGACAAAAGACCTCTATGCAGAAAATTATAAAATACTGATGAAAGAAATTAAAGATGATACAAATAGATGGAGAGATATACCGTGTTCTTGGATTGGAAGAATCAACATTGAGAAAATGACTCCACTACCCAAAGCAATCTACAGATAAAATGCAATCCCTATCAAACTACCAGTGGTATTTTTCATAGTACTAGAACAAAAAATTTTGCAATTTGTATGGAAACACAAAAGACCCCATATAGCCAAAGTAATCTTGAGAACGAAAAACGGAGCTGGAGGAATCAGACTCCCTGAGTTCAGACTATACTACGAAGCTTCAGTAATCAAGACAATATGGTACTGGCACGAAAACAGAAAGATAGATGAATGGAACAGAATAGAAAGCCCAGAGATAAACCCACTCACATATGGTCACCTTATCTTTGATAAAGGAGGCAGGAATGTACAGTGGAGAAAGGACAGCCTCTTCAATAAACGATGCTGGGAAAACTTGAGAGGTACATATAAAAGTATGAGATTAGAAAGTCCCTAACACCATACACAAAAATAAGCTCAAAATGGATTAAAAACCTAAATATAAGGTCAGAAACTTTCAATTTCTTAGAGGAAATTATAGTCAGAACACTCTGTGACATAAATCACAGCAAGATCCTTTCTGACCCACCTCCTAGAGTAATGGAAATAAAAACAAAAGTAAACAAATGGGACCTAATGAAACTTCAAAGCTGTTAGACAGCAAAGGAAACCATAAACAAGACCAAAAGACAACCCTCAGAATGGGAGAAAATATTTGTAAATGAAGCAACTGACAAAGGATTAATCTCCAAAATTTATAAGCTGCTCATGCAGCTCAAAAACAAAAAAACAAACAACCCAATCCAAATGTGGGCAGAAGACCTAAATAGACATTTTTCCAAAGAAGATATACAGACTGCCAACAAACATATGAAAGAATGCTCAGCATCATTAATCACTAGAGAAATGCAAATCAAAACTACAATGAGATATCATCTCACAGCAGTCAGAATGGCCATCATCAAAAAATCTAGAAACAATAAATGCTGGTGAGGTTGTGGAGAAAAGGAAACGCTCTTGCACTGCTGGTGGGAATGTGAATTGGTACAGCCACTATGGAGAACAGTATGGAGGTTCCTTAAAAAACTACAAATAGAACTACTATATGATCCAGCAATCCCACTATTGGGCATATATCCTGAAAAAACCATAATTCAAAAAGTGTCATGAACTAAAATGTTCATTGCAGCTCTATTTACAATAGCCCGGAGATGGAAACAACCTAAGTGTCCATCATCGGATGAATGGATAAAGAAGATGTGGCACATATATACAATGGAATATTACTCAGACATAAAAAGAAATGAAATTGAGCTATTTGTAATGAGGTGGATAGACCTAGAGTCTGCCATTCAGAGTGAAGTAAGTCAGAAAGAAGAAGACAAATGCTGTATGCTAACACATATATATGGAATTTAAGAAAAATACGTCGTGAAGAGCCTAGGGGTAAGACAGGACTAAAGACACAGACCTACTAGAGAATGGACTTGAGGATATGGGGAAGGGGTAGTGTAAGCTGGGACAAAGTCAGAGAGTGGCATGTACATATATACACTACCAAGTGTAAAACAGATAACTAGTGGGAAATAGCCACATAACACAAGGAGATCAGCTTGGTGCTTTGTGACCACCTAGTGGGGAGGGATAGGGAGGGTGGGAGGGAGGGAGACACAAGAGGGAAGAGATATGGGAACATATGTATATGTATGACTGATTCACTTTGTTATAAAGTAGAAACTAACACACCATTGTAAAGCAATTATACTCCAATAAAGTTGTTAAAAATATTTATGCACCAAATATAGGAGCACCTCAATACATAAGGCAAATACTAACAGCCATAAAAGGGTAAATTGATAGTAGCACAATTATAGTAGGGGACTTTCACAACCTTCTTTCACCAATGGACACATTATTCAAATTGAAAATAAATAAGGAAACACAAGCTTTATTTTTTTAATTTATTTTTTATATTAGTTTTTTTAACTTTTGAATTTCGTTTGACTTATTTTTATATACAGCAGGTTCTTATTAGTCATCAATTTTATACACATCAATGTATACATGTCAATCCCAATTGCACAATTCAGTGTAGCACCATCCCCTCCCCCTAGTGGCTTTCACCCCTTGGTGTCCATACGTTTGTTCGTTACATCTGTGTCTCAACTTCTGCCCTGCAAAACGGTTCATCTGTACCATTTTTCTAGGTTCCACATATATGCGTTAATAGACGATATTTGTCTTTCTCTTTCTGATTTACTTCACTCTGTATGACAGTCTCCAGATTCATCCACGTCTTAGCAAATGACTCAATTTCGTTCATTTTTATGGCTGAGAAATATTCTATTGTATATATGTACCACTACTTCTTTATCCATTCGTCTGTCGATGGGCATTTAGGTTGCTTCCATGACCTGGCTATTGTAAATAGTGCTACAATGAACATTGGGGTGCATGTGTCTTTTTGAATTATGGTTTTCGCTGGGTATATGCCCAGTAGTGGGATTGCTGGATTATATGTAACTCTATTTTTAGTTTTTTAGGGAACCTCCATACTGTTCTCCATAGTGGCTGTATCAATATACATTCCCACAAACAGTGCAAGAGGGTTTCCTTTTCTCCACACGCTCTCAAGCATTTGTTGTTTGTATATTTTCTGATGATGTCCATTATAACTGGTGTGAGGTGATACCTCACTGAAGTATTGATTTGCATTTCTCTAATAATTAGTGATGTTGAGCAGTTTTGATGTGCTTTTTGGCCACCTTTATGTCTTCTTTGGAGAAATGTCTGTTTAGGTCTTCTGCCCATTTTTGGATTGGGTTGTTTGTTTCTTTAAAATTGAGCTGCATGAGCTGTTTCTATATTTTGGACATTAATCGTTTGTCCGTTGGTTCATTTGCAAATATTTTCTCCCATTCTGAGGGCTGTCTTTTAGTCTTCTTTATGGTTTCCATTGCTGTGCAAAAGATATGAAGGTTTATTAGATCTCATATGTTTATTTTTGTTTTTACTTCCATTACTATAGTAGGTGGATCAAAATAGATCTTGCTGTGATTTATGTCAAAGAGTGTTCTTCCTATGTTTTCACCTAAGAGATTTTTTGTTGCTGTTTCTGCTGTATAACAAAGTGAATCAGTTATACATATACATATGTTCCCATATCTCTTCCGTCTTGTGTCAGCCTCCCTCCCACCCTCCCTATCCGACTCCTCCAGGCGGTCACAAAGCACCGAGCTGATCTCCCTGTGCTATGCAGCTGCTTCCCACTAGCTATCTATTTTACATTTCATAGTGTATATATGTCCATACCTCTCCCTCACTTTGTCACAGCTTACCCTTCCCACTCCCCATAACCTCACGTCCATTCTCTTGTAGGTTTGTGTCTTTTTTCCCATTATCCCTACGTTCTTTATGACCCTATTTTTTCTTAGATTCCATATATATGTGTTAGCATGCAGTATTTGTCTTCCTCTTTCTGACTTACTTCAATCTCTATGACAGACTCTAGGTCCGTCCACCTCACTACAAATAACTCAATTTCGTATCTTTTTATGGCTGAGTAATATTCCATTGTATATATGTGCCACATCTTCTTTATCCATTCATCTTGTGATGGACACTTAGGTTGCTTCCAACACCTGGCTATTGTAAATAGAGCTGCAATGAACATTTTAGTACATGACTCTTTTTGAATTACGTATTTCTCAGGGTATATGCCAGGTAGTGGGATTGCTGTGTGGTATGGTAGTTCTATTTGTAGTTTTTTAAGAACCACCATACTGTTCACCATAGTGGCTGTTACATTCCCACCAACAGTGCCTGAGTGTTCCATTTTATCCCCACCCTCCCCAGCATTTATTGTTTCTAGATTTTTGATGATGGCCATTCTGACTGGTGTGAGATGATACCTCATTGTAGTGTTTTTTTTTTTTTTTTTTTGCAGTATGAGGGCTTCTCACAGTTGTGGCCTCTCACGTTGCAGACCACAGCCTCCGGACACGCAGGATCAGTGGCCATGGCTCAGAAGCACAAGCGCTCTGCGGTGTGTGGGATCACCCTGGACCGGGGCACCAACCCATGTCCCCTGCATTGGCAGGCGGACTCTCAAAGACTGTGCCACCAGGGAAGACCCTCATTGTAGTTTTGATTTGCATTTCTCTAATGATTAATGATGTTGATCATTCATTCATGTATTTGTTGACAATCTGTATATCTTCTTTGGAGAAATGTCTATTTAGGTCTTCTGCCCATTTTTGGATTGGGTTGTTTGTTTTTTGTTATTGAGCTGCATGAGCTGCTTATAAATTTTGGAGATTAATCCTTTCTCAGTTGCTTCATTTGCAAATATTCTATCACATTCTGAGGGTTGTATTTTGGTCTTGTTTATGTTTCCTTTGCTGACCAAAGGCTTTTAAGTTTCATTAGGTCCCATTTTTTTTGTTTGTTTTTATTTCCATTTCTCTAGGATGTGGGACAAAAAGGATCTTGCTGTGATTTATGTCATAGAGTGTTCTGCCTATGTTTTCCTCTAGGACGTTGATAGTTTCTATCCTTACATTTAGGTCTTTAGTCCATTTTGAGCTTAATTTGTGGATGGTCTTAGGGAGTGTTCTAATCTCATACTTTTACATATAGCTGTCCAGTTTTCACAGCACCATTTACTGAAGAGGGTGTCCTTTCTCCACTGTACATTCCTGCCCTCTTTATCAAAGATAAGGTGACCATATGTGCGTTGGTGTATATCTGGCATTTGTATCCTGTTCCACTGATCTATATTTGTGTTTTTTGTGCCAGTACTGTACTGTCTTGATTACTGTAGCTTTGTAGTATAGACTGAAGTCAGGGAGCGTGATTCCTCCAGCTCTGCTTTTTGTTCTCAAGATTGCTTTGGCTATTTGGGTTCTTTTTTGTTTCCATACACATTGTGAAATTTTTTGCTCTAGTTTTGTGAAAAACATCAGTAGTAGTTTGAAAGGGATTGCATTGAATCTGTAGATTGCTTTGGGTAGTAGAGTCATTTTCACAATGTTGATTCTTCCAATCCAAGAACATGGTATATCTCAACATCTATTTGTATCATGTTTCGTTTTTTCATCAATGTCTTATAATTTTCTGCAAACACGTCTTTTGTCTCCTTAGGTAGGTTTATTCCTAAATACTTTATTCTTTTTGTTGCAATCGTAAATGGGAGAGTTTTCTTGATTTCATTTTCAGATTTTTCATCAGTGTATAGGAATGCCAGAGATTTCTGTGCATTAATTTTGTATCCTGCTACATTACCAAATGCATTCATTAGCTCAGGTAGTTTTCTGGTAGCATCTTTAGGAATCTCTATGTATAGTATCATGTCATCTGCAAACAGTGACAGTTTTACTTCTTCTTTTACGATTTGGATTCCTTTTATTTCCTTTTGTTCTCTGATTGCTGATGCTAATGCTTCCAAGACTATGTTGAATAAGATTGTTGAGAGTGGGCAACCTTTTCTTTTTCCTGATCTTAGTGGAAATACTTCCAGTGTTTCACCATTGAAGACGATGTTGGCTGTGGGTTTGTCATATATGGCCTTTACTATGCTGAGGAAAGTTCCCTCTATGCCTAATTTCTGCTGGGTTTTTATCATCAATAGTTGTTGAATTTTGTCGAAAGCTTTCGCTGCATCTATTGAGATGATCATATGGTTTTTCTCCTTCAATTTGTTAATATGGTGTATCACGTTGATTGATTTGCATATATTGAAGAATCCTTGTATTCCTGGAGTAAACCCCACTTGATCATGGTGTATGATCCTTTTAATGTGCTGTTGAACTCTGTTTTCTAGTATTTTGTTGAGGATTTTTGCATCTCTGTTCATCAGTGATATTGGCCTGTAGATTTCTTTCTTTGTGATATCCTTGCCTGGTTTTGGTATCAGGGTGATGGTGGGTTCGTAGAATGAATTTGGGAGTGTTCTTCCCTCTGCTATATTTTGGAAGAGTTTGAGACGGATAAGTGTGAGCTCTTCTCTAAATGTCTTATAGAATTTGCCTGTGAAGCAATCTGGTCCTGGTCTTTTGTTTCCTGGAAGATTTTTAATCACAGCTTAAACTTCAGCACTTGTGCTTGGTCTGCTCATTTCTTCCTGGTTTAATCTTGGCACGCTGTGCATTTCTAGGAAGTTTTCCATTTCTTCCAGGTTGCCCATTTTATTGGCATAGGGTTGGTTGTAGTAATCTCTCATGAACTTTTGTATTTCTGCAGTTTCAGTTGTTACTTCTCCTTTTTCATTTCTAAGTCTATTGATTTGAGTCTTCTCCCTATTATCTTGGTGAGTCTGGTTAATGGTTTATCACTTTAGTTTATCTTCTTAAAGAACCAGCTTTTAGTTTTATTGATCGTTGCTGTCATTTCCTTCATTTGTTTTTCATTTATTTCTGATCTAATCTTTATGATTTCTTTCCTGTTGCGAACTTTGGGTTTTTTTTTCTTCTTTCTCTAACTGCTTTATGTGCAAGGTTAGTTTGTTTATTCGAGATGTTCCCTGTTTCTTCAGGTAGGATGTTAGTGGTATAAACTTCCCTCTTAGAACTGCTTTTGCTGCATCCCATAGGTTTTAGGTCGTTGTGTCTCCATTTTTATTTTTTTCTAGGTATGTTTTGATATCCTCTTTGATTTCTTCAGTGATCAGTTCGTTATTAAGTAGTGTATTGTTTAGCCTCCATGTGTTTGTATTTTTTACAGACCTTTTACTGTAATTGATATCTAGTCTCATAGCGTTTTGGTCGGAAAAGATACTTGATACAATTTTAATTTTGTTAAATTTACCAAGGCTTGATTTGTGACCCAAGATATGATCTATGCTGGAGAATATTCCATGAGCTCTAGAGAAAAATGTGTATTCTGTTGTTTTTGGATGGAGTGTCCTATAAATATCAATTAAGTCCATCTTGTTTAATGTATCATTTAAAGGTTGTGTTTCCTTATTTATTTTCATTTTGGATGATCTGTCCATGGGTAAAAGTGGGGTGTTAAAGTCCCCTACTATGAATGTGTTACTGTCGATTTCCCCTTGATGGCTGTTAGTATTTGACTTATGTATTGAGGTGCTCTTATTTTGGGTGCATAAATATTTACAATTGTTATATCTTCTTCTTGGATCGATCCCTTAATCATAATATAGTGTCCTTCTTTGTCTCTTGTAATTGTCTTTATATTAAAGACTATTTTGGCTCTTATGAGAATTGCTACTCCAGCTTTCTTTTGGTTTCCATTTGCATGGAATATCTTTTTCCATCCCCTCACTTTCAGTCTGTATGTGTCTCTAGGTCTGAAGTGGGTCTCTTGTAGACAGCATATATATGGTTCTTGTTTTTGTATCCATTCAGCCAGTCTGTGTCTTTTGCTGAGAGCATTTAGTCCATTTACATTTAAGGTAATTATCAATATGTATGTTCCTATTCCCATTTTCTTGTTTTGGGTTTGTTATTGTAGGTCCTTCATTTTTCTTGTCTTTCTTGCCTACAGTAGTTCCTTTAGCATTTGTTGTAAAGCTGGTATTGTGGTGCTGACCTCTCTAAGCTTTTGCTTGCCTGTAAAGTTTTTAATTTCTCCATCAAATCTGAATGAGATCTTTGCTGGGTAGAGTAATTGTGGTTGTAGCTTTCTCTCTTTCATCACTTTAAGTGTGTCCTGCCAGTCCCTTCTGGCTTGCAGAGTTTGTGCTGAGAGATCATCTGTTAACCTTATGGGGATTCCCTTGTGTGTTATTTGTTGTTTTCCCTTGTTACTTTTGATATATTTTCCTTGTATTTAATGTTTGATCGTTTGATTAATATGTGTCTTGGCGTGTTTCTCCTTGAATTTATCCTGTATGGGACTCTCTGTGCTTCCTGGACTTGATTAACTATTTCCTTTCCCATATTAGGGATGTTTTCAACTCTAATCATTTCAAACATTTTCTCAGGCCCTTTGTTTTCCTCTTCTTCTAGAACTGCTATAATTAGAATGTTCGTGTATTTAATGTTGTCCCAGCTGTCTCTGAGACTGTCCTCAGTTCTTTTCTTTCTTTTTTCTTTATTCTTCTCTGCAGTATTTATTACCACTATTTTATCTCTCAGGTCACTTATCCGTTCTTCTGCCTCAGTTATTCTGCTATTGATCCATCTAGATTATTATTAATTTCATTTAATTTCATTTCATCATTGCTTGTTTCTTCTTTAGTTCTTCTAGGTCCTTGTTAAATGTTTCTGGCATTTTCTCTATTCTTTTTCCAAGATATTGTACCATCTTTACTATCATTATTCTGAATTCTTTTTCAGGTAGAATGCCTATTTCCTCTTCATTTGTTAGGTCTGGTGGGTTTTTATCTTGCTCCTTCATCTACGGTTTGTTTTTCTGTCTTCTCATTTTACTTATCTTACTGTGTTTGGGGTCTCGTTTTTGCAGGCTACAGGTTCGTAATTCCCGTTGTTTTTTGTGTCTGTCCCCAGTGACTAAAGTTGGCTCAGTGGGTTGTGTAGGCTTCCTGGTGCAGGGGACTAGTGCCTGTGTTCTGGTGTTTGAGGCTTGATCTTGTCTTTCTGTTGTGCAGGTCCACGTCTGTTGGTGTGTTTTGGGGTGTCTGCGGACTTATTATGATTTTAGGCAGTCTCTCTGCTAATGGGTTGTGTGGTGTTTCTGTCTTTCTAGTTGTTTAGCCTAGGGTGTCCAGCACTTTAGCTTGCTTGTCATTGAGTGAAGCTGGGTGCTTGTTTTGAGATGGAGATCTCTGGGAGATTTTCACCCTTTGATATTATGTGGAGCTGGAAGGTTGCTTGTGGAGCAGTGTCCTGAAGTTAGCTCTTCCATCTCAGAGGCACAACACTGACTCCTGGGTGCAGCACTAAAAGCCTTTCTTCCACAGAGCTCAATATAAAAGGGAGAACAAGTGGAATGAAAGAATTTGTAGAAGTAGAAAGAAAGAAAGAAAGAGTAAGAAAGAAGGAAGGAAGGAAGGAGAGAAGGAAGGAGGGAAAGAAGGAAAGAAAGAAAGAAGATAAAATTAAATAAAGTATGATAAAATAAAATAAGGTTATTAAAATAAAAAATAATTATTAAGAAAAAAATTTTTTAAAAACCGGATGGATAGAACCCTAGGACAAATGGTGAAAGCAAAGCTATACAGACAAAATCTCACACAGAAGTATACATATACACACTCACAAAAAGAGGAAAAGGGGAAAAAATCATAAATCTTGCTCTCAACATCCACCTCCTCAATTTGCGATGATTCGTTGTCTATTCATGTATTCCACAGATGAAGGGTACGTCAAGTTGATTGTAGTGCTTTAATCCGCTGCTTCTGAGGCTGCTGGGAGAGATTTCCCTTTCTCTGCTTTGTTCGCACAGTCTCGGGCTCAGCTTTGTATTTGGCCCTGCCTCTGCCTGTAGGTCGCCAGAGGGCATCTGTTCTTCGCTCAGACAGGATGCGGTTAAAGGAGCAGCTGCTTTGGGCTCGGGCTTCAGTCGGAGCGCCGGGAGAAGACTGGGGTTGGCGGCATGAACACAGCCTGCAGGGGGTTAGTGCACAACGGCTAGCTGGGAGGGAATCCGGGGAAAAGTCTGGACCTGCCGAAGAGGCAAGAGACTTTTTCTTGCCTCTTTGTTTCCTGGTGTGCGAGGACAGGGGATTAAGAGTGCTGCCTAAAGGAGCTCCAGAGATGGGCGCGAGCCGCGGCTAACAGCGTGGACCCCAGAGATGGGCAGGAGACGCTAAGGCTGCTGCTGCCACCACCAAGAAGCCTGTGTGTGAGCACAGGTCACTATCCACACCTCCTTTCCGTGGATCCTTGCTGCCCGCCACTGCCAGGGTCCCAGGATCCAGAGACAACTTCCACGGGAGAACGCAGGGATCGCCTAAGGCTGGTGCAATGTCCTGCTGGCCTCTGCCACTGCAGGCTCATCCCGCATCTGCACCCCTCCCTCCCCCTGACCTCAGTGAGCCTAGCCCATTTTTGTTGGACAATAGTCTGGAATGACCAGTGTTCATTTGGTTCCAGTTGTTAAACATTTTCAATATGACTCCTGATCATGTACATAAATAACATATTCACTGAAGACATATAATTTAATTATTTAAGCCTATTTTGGAAATGTTCTCTTTTTTTGAAAAGAAAAAAAAAAGCAATGCTCCTTACATTCCTGTTGAATTGATGCTAACTTCTTCTTTTCCCCACTTCACCCCAACATGCACACACACACAGAAAAATGGATGACTCAGGCTGAGTAGGAGAGAGTTCAAGTGAATAAAGATGTGAAAGAGAGGGCTTTCCTGGTGGCGCAGTGGTTGAGAGTCCGCCTGCCGATGCAGGGGACACGGGTTCGTGCCCCGGTCTGGGAAGATCCCACATGCCGTGGAGCAGCTGGGCCCGTGAGCCACGGCCGCTGAGCCTGCGAGTCTGGAGCCTGTGCTCCACAACGGGAGAGGCCACAACAGTGAGAGGCCCGCGTACCGCAAAAAAAAAAAAAAAAAGAAAGAAAAAAAAAAGATGTGAAAGAGAAACCATAATAGACATAATGTTCCTATCAACACGCTTTATTTATTTATTTATTAATGGCCACACTGTATAATTTGAGGGATCTTAGTTCCCTGACCAGGGATTGAACCCATGCCCTCGTCAGTGAATGTGCAGAGTCTTACCCATTGGACCATCAGGGAATTCCCAACAACCATTCATAAATCCTACTTCCATCCCCGACTCTAAGAAAATATAATCTTTATTGAGATAGCTTCTCTTGGGAATTTGAATGAAATCGATAATTTGAACAGATAATTTCTCGTGTTGAAACTGAATCTGTAATAAGAAAACTCCAAAAGTAAGTCCAGAATCAAACATCTTTACAGGGAAATTCTACAAAACATTGAAAAAAGAGGTAATACCTAGGCTGCTGAAACTATTCCCAAAACATTGAAGAAAAGGGAACAGGCTGAAACTCATTCTACAAGGCAAACATTACCTTGATACATAAAAACAAAGACACTGCAAAGAAAGAGAGAAAAATACAGGCCAATACAAGATTCAACAAACTTAAGACTATAGTTTATTTCAAATATCTTTTCTGACCACAGTGGCATGAAACAGGAAACCAACCACAGAAGGAGAAATGAGAAAAGTCCTATTACATGGAGACTACACAGCATGCTCCTAAAAAACCAAACGGTTAACAATGAAATCAAAGAGGAAATTAAAAATATCTTCAGACAAATGACAATGAAAACACAACCATACACAAGCAATGGTATGCAGCAAAAGCATTTCTTAGAGGGAACGTCATAGTGATACAGGCCTTCCTCAGAAAACAAGAAAAATCTTATATAAACAACCTAACCTACCACCTAAAAGTATTAGAAAAAGAAGAACAAACAAAACCTAAATTCAGCAGAAGGAAGGAAATAGTAAAGGTCAGAGGGGAAATAAATAAAATAGAGATTAATAAACAAGAGAAAAATCAATAAAACCGAGAGCTGGTTCTTTGAAAGGGTAAACAAAATTGAGACACTTTTCACTGGGCTCACCAAGGAGAAAAGAGGACCCAAATAAACAAAATAAGAAACGAAAGAGGAGAAATAACAACCAATACTGCAGAAATACAAAAACCCATAAGAGAAAACTGTGAGCAATTGTTTGCCAACAAATTGTACAACCTAGAAGAAATGCACAAGTTTCTAGAAACATACAGCCCATGAAAACTGAATCAAGAAGAAATAATTTGGACAGACAGATCACTAGAAGTGAAAGATAATCTATAAAACAGAAACCAACAAAAACAAATAAAAAACCTCCCAGCAAACAGAAGTCCTATCCTTCCCAAACTCTTCCAAAAGATTGAGGAGGACGGAACACTTCCAATGTCATTCTGTGAATCCACCACCACCCTGATACCAAACACAGACAAAGATACTACAAGAAAAGAAAATTACAGGCCAAGATCTTTGATGAATATACATGCAAAAATTCTCAACAAAATTCTAGCAAATTGTATCTAACAACGCATAAAAAAGATTATACACCATGATTAAGTTGAATTCGTCCCAGGGTCACAAGGATGGTTCAACATACACAAACCAATAAATGTGACCCACCACATCAACAAAAGAAAAGACAAAAACCATATGATCATCTCAATAGATGCAGAAAAACATTCGATAAAATTCAACATCAATTCATGTTAAAAAATACTCTTACCAAAGTGGGTATAGAGGGAACATATCTCAACATAATAAAAGCTATTTATGACAAATGCACAGCCAACATTATACTCAACAGTGAAAAGCTGAAAGCCTTCCCACTAAACTCTGGAACAAGGCAAGGATGCCCACTCTCACAACTTTTATTCAACATAATTTTGGAAGTCCTAGTCACAGTGATCAGACAAGAAAAAGAAATAAATTTATCCAAATTGGAAGGGAAGATGTAAAATTGTCATTATATGCAGATGACATGATATAGAAAATATTAAAGACTCCACATATAAACTACTAGAACTGATCAATGAATTTAGCAGAGTAGAAAGACACAAGATTAACATACAGAAATTGGTTGCATTTCTTTACACTAAAAATGAAATATCAGAAAGGAAAAGTAAGAAAACAATCCCTTTTAAAATTGCATCAAAAAGAATAAAATACTTAGGAATAAACTTGACCAAGGAGGTGAAAGACTTATACACTGAAAACTATAAAACAATGATAAAGGGAATTGAAGATGATTCAAAGAAATGGAAAGATATACCATGCTCTTGGATTGGAAGAACTAATGTTGTTAACGTGGCCATACAACCCAAAGCAATCTACAAATTTGATGTGAACCCTATCAAATTAACTATGGCATTTTTCACAGAAGTAGAACAAATAATCCTAAAATTTATATGGAACCATAAAAGACCCAGAATTGCCAAATTAATCCTGAGAAAAAGAACAAAGCTGGAGACATAACCTTCCCAGACTTCATACAATACTGCAAAGCTACATTAATCAAACCAGCTTGGTATGGGCACAAGAAACAGATATATGGATCAAAAGAACAGAATAGAGAGTCCAGGAATAAACCAACACACTTACAGTGAAATAATCTTTGACAAAGGAACCAAGAAAATACAATGGAGAAAAGACAGTCTCTTCAGCAAGTCCTGTTGAGAAAGCTGGACAGCCGCATGTAAATCAATGAAGTTAGAACACACCCTCACACCATACATAAAAAATAAACTCAAAATGGCTTAAAGACTTAAATGTAAGACATGACACCATAAAACTCCTAGAAGAGAACTTAGACAAAGATTATCTGACATAAATAATACCAATGTTCCCTTAGGTCAGTCTCCCAAGACAATAGAAATAAACACAAAAATAAACAATGTGACCTAATCAAACTTACAAACTATTGCACAGCAAAGGAAAACATAAACAAAAAGAAAAGACAGCCTATGGACTGGGAGGAAATATTTGCAAGTGATGCAATCGACAAGGTCTTAATTTCCAAAATATTCAAACAGCTCATACAACTCAATAACAAAAATACCCCACACAATCCAATCAAAAAGTGGGCAGAAGACCTATGTAAACATTTCTCCAAAGAAGACATACAGATGGCCAATCGGCACATGGAAAGATGCTGCTCAGAGCTCTCACCCTTGTGGGAGAACTTCTGCGATATAATTATTCTCCAATTTGTGGGTCACCCACCCAGGTGGTATGGGATTTGATTATATGAGAAGTGCTCCCCTCCTACTGTCCCACTGTCCCTTATTTGTCTTTGGATGTAGAATATTTTTTCTTGGTAGACTCCAGTCGATTTTATCAATGGTTGTTCAGCAGTTAGTTGTGATTTTGGTGTACTCATGAGAGGAGGTGAGCTCAGGCCCTTTCATTCCACCATCTTATCCAATACCCTCGCCAATATTTTATAATAACTTCATTAGGATATAATCTATAAAAATATAAAATTAGTACATTGTACACCTGAAACTTATATAATGTTGTAAGTCAACTATACTTTAATTTTAAAATATGTTAGTTTCACTTTTCTTTTTTATAAAAAAATATTTCTTCTCTGATTTTTAAATTCCTTCCTTCTACTAACTTTGCTCTTTTCTTACTTTCTTTTTTCCAGCTTTGTTTAGTTATAGTTGACACATAACACTGTGCTAAAATTGTATAACATGTTAATTTGAAACATTTATATGTTGTACAATTATTACCACTATAGCATTAGCTACCACTTCCACCACATCACATAGTTGCCTTTTTTGTATGTGTGCTGAGAACTTATAATATCTAAATTCTTACAAAATTCAATATATGATATAGTATACTAGCTATAACCAACCGTGCTGTACATTAGATCCCCAAACGTGTTGATCTTATAACTGGACATTTGTATTCTTTATCCAATATATCCAATTTCCTCCAGCCTCAAGCTTCTGGTAACCATCACTTTATTCTGTTTCTCTGAGTTTCACTTTATTGGATTTCACATATAAGTGATATCATACATTATTTATGTTTCTCTGTCTCACTTATTGCATAATGCCCTCAAGATTCATCAAATTTGTAATAGATGACAGGATTTCCTTTTTTCATATATGCATATGAGAGATCCATTTGTGGATTGGGCTGTTTGCTTTTTTGATATTGAGCTGCATGAGCTGCTTTTACATTCTGGAGATTAATCCTTTGTCAATTGCTTCATGTGCAAATATTTTCTCCATGCTGAGGTTTGTCTTGTTTATGTTTTCCTTTGCTATGCAAAAGCTTTTAAGTTTCATTAGGTGCCAATTTTTTATTTTTGTCTTTATTTCCATTTTTTAGGTGGTGGGTCAAAAAGGATCTTGCTGTGATTTATGTCATAGAGTATTTTTTTTGACATCTTTATTGGAGTATAATTGCTTTACAATGGTGTGTTAGTTTCTGCTTTATAACAAAGTGAATCAGTTATACATATACATATGTCCCCATATCTCTTCCCTCTTGCATCTCCCTCCCTCTGATCCCCCATATCCCACCCCTCTAGGTGGTCAAAAAGCACAGAGATGATCTCCCTGTGCTATACGGCTGCTTCCCACTAGCTATCTATTTAACATTTGGTAGTGTATATATGTCCATGTCACTCTCTCACTTTGTCAAAGCTTACCCTTCCCCCTCTCCATATCCTCAAGTTCATTTTCTAGTAGGACTGTATCTTTATTCCTGTTTTAACCCTAGGTTCTTCATGACATGTGTTTTCTTAAATTGCATATATATGTGTTAGCATACAGTACTTCCCTTTCTCTTTGTGACTTACTTCACTCCGTATGAAAGACTCTAGGTCCATCCACCTCATACAAATAGATCAATTTCGTTTCTTTATATGGCTGAGTAATATTCCATTGTATATATGTGCCACATCTTCTTTATCCATTCATCCAATGATGGACACTTAGGTTGTTTCCATCTTCTGGCTACTGTAAATAGAGCTGGAATGAACATTTTGGTACATGACTCTTTTTGAATTATGGTTTTCTCAGGGTATATGCCCAGTAGTGGGATTACTGGGTCATATAGTAGTTCTTTTTGTAGTTTTTAAAGGAACCTCCATACTGTTTTCCATAGTGGCTGTACCAATTAAGAATCCCACCAGCACTGCAAGAGTGCTCCCTTTTCTCCACACCCTCTCCAGCATTTAGTGTTTGTAGATTTTTTGATGATGGCCATTCTGACTGGTGTGAGATGATATCTCATTGTAGTTTTGATTTGCATTTCTCTACTGATTAATGAGGTTTAACATTCTTTCATGTGTTTGTTGGCTACCTGTATATCTTCTTTGGAAAAGTGTCAATTTAGGTTTTCTGCCCATTTTTGGATTGGGTTGTTAGTTGTTTTTGTTATTGAGCTGCATGAATTGCTTGTAAATTTTGGAGATTAATCCTTTGTCAGTTGCTTCATTTGCAAATGTTTTCGTCCATTCTGAGGGATGTCTTTTTGTCTTTTTTGCTGTGCAAAAGCTTTGAAGTTTTATTACATCCCATTTGTTTATTTTTGTTTTTATGTCCATTTCTCTAGGAGGTGGGTCAAAAAGGATCTTGCTGTGATTTATGTCATAGAGTATTCTGCCTATGTTTTCCTCTAAGAGTTTGACATTTTCTGGCCTTATTACAGGTCCTTAATCCATTTTGAGTTTATTTTTCTGTAGGGTGTTAGGGAGTGTTCTAATTTGATACTTTTACATGTACCTGTCCAATTTTCCCAACAGCACTTATTGAGGAGGCTGTTCTTTCTCCACTGTATATTCATGCTTCCTTTATCAAAGATAAGGTGACCATATGTTCATGGGTATATCTCTGGGCTTTCTATTCTGTTCCATTCATCTATATTTTTGTTTTTGTGCCAGTACCATACTGTCTTGATTACTGTAGCTTTGTAGTATAGTCTGAAGTCAGGGAGCCTGATTCCTCCAGCTCCGTTTTTCCATCTCAAGATTGCATTGGCTATTCGGGGTCTTTTGTGTTTCCATACAAATTGTGAATTTTATTTTCTAGTTCTGTGAAAAATGCCAGTGGTAGTTTGACAGGGATTGCATTGAATCTGTAGATTGCTTTGGGTAGTAGAATCATTTTCACAATGTTGACCTTCCAATCCAAGAACATTGTATATCTCTCCATCTATTTGTCTCATCTTTAATTTCTTTCATCAGTGTCTTATAATTTTCTGCCTACAATTCTTTTGTCTCCTTAGATAGGTTTATTCCTAGACATTTTATTCTTTTTGTTGCAAGGTAAATGGGAGTGTTTTCTTGATTTCACTTTCAGATTTTTCATCATTAGTGTATAGGAATGCCAGAGATTTCTGTGCTTTTATTTTGTATCCTGCTACTTTACAAATTCATTGATTAGATCTAGTAGCTTTCTGCTAGCATCTTTAGGATTCTCTATGTATAATATCATGTCATCAGCAAACAGTGACAGCTTTACTTCTTCTTTTCCGATTTGGATTCCTTTTATTTCCTGTTCTTCTCTGATGGCTGGGGCTAAAACTTCCACAACTATGTTGAATAAGAGTGGTGAGAGTGGGCAACCTTGTTGTGTTCCTGATCTTAGTGGACATGGTTTCAGTTTTTCACCATTGAGGATGATGTTGGCTGTGTGTTTGTCATATATGGCCTTTATTATTATATTGTGGAATGTTTCCTCTATGCCTACTTTCTGGAGGGTTTTTTTTTTAAATCATAAATGGGTGTTGAATTTTGTCAAAAGCTTTCTCTGCATCTATTGAGATGACCATATGGTTTTTCTCCTTCAATTTGTTAATATGGTGTATCACTTTGATTGATTGGCGTATATTGAAGAATCCTTGCATTCCTGGAATAAACCCACTTGATCATGGTGTATGATCCTTTAAATGTGTGGTTGGATTCTGTTTGCTAGTATTTTATTGAGGATTTTTGCATCTATGTTCATCAGTGATATTGGCTTGTAGTTTTCTTTCTTTGTGACATCCTTCTCTGGTTTTGGTCAGGATGATGGTGTCCTCGTAGAATAAATTTGGGAGTGTTCTTCCCTCTGCTATATTTTGGAAGAGTTTGAGAAGGATAGGTGTTAGCTCTTCTCTAAATGTTTGATAGAATTCGCCTGTGAAGCCATCTGGTCCTGGGCTTTTGTTTGTTGGAAGATTTTTAATCAGAGTTTCAATTTCATTTCTTGTGATTGGTCTGTTCATATTTTCTGTTTCTTCCCGATTCAATATTGGCAGGTTGTGCATTTCTAAGAATTTGTCCATTTCTTCCAGGTTGTCCACTTTATTGGCATAGAGTTGCTTGTAGTAATCTCTCATGATCTTTTGTATTTCTGCAGTGTCAGTTGTTACTTCTCCTTATTCATTTCTAATTCTATTGATTTGAGTCTTCTCCCTTTTTTTCCCCTGATGTGTATGGCTAATGGTTTATGAATTTTGTTTATCTTTTCAAAGAAACAGCTTTAAATTTGTTGATCTTTGCTATCATTTCCTTCATTTCTTTCTGATCTGATTTTTATGATTTCTTTCCTTCTGCGAACTTTGGGGTTTTTTTTGTTCTTCATTGTCTAATTGTTTTAGGTGCAAGGTTAGGTTGTTTATTCGAAATGTTTCCTGTTTCTTATGGTAGGTTGTATTGCTATAAACTTCCCTGTTAGAACTGCTTTTGCTGCATCCCATAGGTTTGGGTCGTCATTTGTCCATTGTGATTTGTTCTTAGGTATTTTTTGATTTCCTCTTTGATTTCTTCAGTGATCACTTCGTTATTAAGGAGTGTATTGTTTAGGCTCCATGTGTTTGTATTTTTTACAGATCTTTTACTGTAATTGATATCTAGTCTCATAGCGTTGTTGTTGGAAAAGATACTTGATACAATTTCAATTCTCTTAAATACCAAGGCTTGACTTGTGACCCAAGATGTGATCTATTGTGGAGAATGTTCCATGATCACTTGAGAAAAATGTGTATTCTGTTGTTTTTGGATGGAATATCCTATAAATATCAATTAAGTGCATCTTTTTTAATGTATCATTTAAAGCTTGTGTTTCCTTATTTATTATCATTTTGGATGATTTGTCCATTGGTGAAAGTGGGGTGTTAAAGTCCCCTACTATGAATGTGTTACTGTCGATTTCCCCTTTTATGGCTGTTAGTATTTGCCTTATGTATTGAGGGGCTCCTATGTTGGGTGCATAAATATTTACAATTGTTATATCTTCTTGGATCTATCCCTTGATGATTATGTAGTCTCCTTCTTTGTCTCTTCTAATATTCTTTATTTTAAAGTCTATTTTGTCTGATATGAATATTGCTACTCCAGCTTTCTTTTGATTTCCATTTGCATGGAATATCTTTTTCCATCCCCTCACTTTCAGTCTGTATATGTCTCTAGTTCTGAAGTGGGTTTCTTGTAGACAGCATATATATGGGTCTTGTTTTGTATCCATTCAGCCAGTCTGTGTCTTTTGGTGGGAGCATTTAGTCCATTTACACTGAACGTAATGGTTGATATGTATGTTCCTCTTCCCATTTTCTTAATTGTTTTGAGTTTGTTATTATAGGTCTTTTCCTTCTCTTGTGTTTCTTGCCTAGGGAAGATCCTTTAGCATTTGTTGTAAAGCTGGTTTGGTGGTGCTGAACTCTCTCAGCTTTTGCTTGTCTGTAAAGTTTTTAATTTCTCCATCAAATCTGAATGAGATCCTTGCTGGGAAGAGTAATCTTGGTTGTAGGTTTTTCTTCTTCATCACTTAAATAAGCCCTGCCAGTCCCTTCTGGCTTGCAGAGTTTGTGCTGAAACATTAGCTGTTAACCTTATGGAGATTTCCTTGTGTGTTATTTGTTGTTTTTCTGTTGCTGCTTTTAATATGTTTTCTTTGTATTTAACTTTTGACAGTTTTAATAATATGTGTCTTGGCATGTTTCTCCTTGGATTCATCCTGTATGGGACTCTCTGTGCTTCGTGGACTTGATTAGCTATTTCCTTTCCCATATTAGGGAAGTTTTCAACTATAATCTCTTCAAGTATTTTTCAGTCCCTTTCTTTTTCTCTTCTTCTTCTGGAACACCTATAATTCGAACATTGTTGCATTTAATATTGTTCCAGAGGTCTCTGAGACAGTCCTCAGTTATTTTCATTCTTATTTCTTTATTCTTCTCTGCTGTAGTTATTTCCATTATTTTATATTCCAGGTGACTTATCCATTCTTCTGCCTCAGTTATTCTGCTATTGATCCCTTCTAGAGTATTTTAAATTTCATATATTGTGTTGTTTATCATTGCTTGTTTCATCTTTAGTTCTTCTAGGTCCTTGTTAAATGTTTCTTGCATTTTCTCTATTGTATTTCCAAGATTTTGGTTCATCTTTAGTGCCATTATTCTGAATTCTTTTTCAGGTAGACTGCCTATTTATTCTTCATTTGTTAGGTCTGGTAGGTTTTATCTTGCTCCTTCATCTGCTGTGTGTTTTTCCTTCTTCTCATTTTGCTTATCTTATTGTGTTTGGTGTTTCCTTTTTGAAGGCTGCAGGTTCACAATTCCCGTTTTTTTCAGTGTCTGTCCCCAGTGTCTAAAGTTGGTTCAGTGGGTTGTGTAGCCTTCCTCCTGGAGGGGACTAGTGCCTGTGTTCTGGTGGGAGAGACTGGATCTTGTCTTTCTGGTGGGCCGGTCCATGTCTGGTGGTGTGGTTTGGTGTGTCTGTGGAGTTATTATGATTTTAGGCAGCCTCTCTGCTAATGGGTGAGGTTGTGTTCCTGTCTTGCTAGCTGTTTGGCATAGGGTGTCCAGCACTGTAGCTTGCTGGTCGTTGAGTGAAGCTGGGTGCTTGTGTTAGATGGATATCTCTAGGAGGTTTTTGCCATTTGATGTTACGTGAAGCTGGGAGGTCTCTTGTGGACCAGTGTCCTGAAGTTGGCTGTCCCACCTCAGAGGCAGAGGTAGAGGCTGCAGCACCAAGAGCCTTTCATCTGCATGGCTCAGAATAAAAGGGAGAAAAAGTAGAAAGAAAGAGGATAAAGGAAAATAAAATAAAGTAAGGTAAAATAAAATTATTAAAATAAAAATAGAATTATTAAGAAAAATTTTTTTAAATTAAAAAAAATCGATGGACGGATACAACCGTAGGACAAATGGTTGAAAGCAAAGCTATACTGACATAATCTCACACAGAAGCATACACATACACACTCACAAAAAGAGGAAAATAGGAGAAAAATGTTAAATATTGCTCTCAAATTTACCTCCTCAATTTGGGATGATTCTTTGTCTCTTCAGGTATTCCACAGATGCAGGGTACATCAAGGTGATTGTGGAGATTTAATGCAGTGCTCCTCAGACTGCTGGGAGAGATTTTCCTTTCTCTTCTTTGTTTGCACAGCTCCGGGGTTTCAGCTTTAGATTTTGCCCTTCCTCTGCATGTAGGTCACTGGAGGCCATCTGTTCTTCTCGCAGACAGGACGGGGTTAAAGGAGCCGCTGATTCGGGGGCTCCGGCTCACTCAGGCTGGTGGGAGGGTAGGGTACGGAGTGCGGGGTGAGCCTGCGGAAGAAGAGACCAGCGTGACGTTGCAGCAGCCTGAGACGTGCTGTGCATTCTCCCAGGGAAGTTGTCTCTGGATCACGGGACCCTGGTAGTGGCGGGCTGCATAGGCTCCCCAGAAGAAAAGTGTGGAGAATGACCTGTGCTCGCACACAGGTTTCTCGGTGGCAGCAGCAGCAGCCTTAGCATCTCATGCCCGTCTCTGGGGTCTGTGCTGTTAGCTGCAGCTCATGACTGTCTCTGGAGCTCCTTTAAGCAGTGCTCTTAATCCCCTCTCCTCATGCACCGGGAAACAAAGAGGGAATAAAATGTCTCTTGCCTCTTCGGCATGTCCGGACTTTTTCCCGGACTCCCTCCCGGCTAGCCATGGTGCACTAACCCCTTCAGGCTATGTTCATGCCGCCAGTCCTCTCCTTCCACGTCGACCGAAGCCGTAGCCTCAGCTCCCAGTGCCCCCCACTCCGGCGGATGAGCCGAGAAACCTCTCACGCTGGTGAGTGGTGGTCGGCACCGGTCCTCTTTGCAGAAATCTCTCCACTTTGCCCTCTGCACCTCTGTTGCTGCACACTTCTTTGCAGTTCCGTAGCTCCCTTCTTCCACCACCCCACTGGTGCAGGTCCCATCCCTATGCTTTTGTCTCTGTTTATTCTCTTTTCTTTTGCCCTACCTAGGTACGTGGGGAGTTTCTTGCCTTTTGGGAAGTCTGAGGTCTTGTGCCAGCGTTCAGTAGGTGTTCTGTAGGAGTTGTTCCACATGTAGATGTATTTCTGATGTATCTGTTTGGAGGAAGGTGATCTCTCCATCTTACTATTGCGCCATCTTCCCCTTCTCCTGTCATAGAGTATTATGCCTATGTTTTCCTCTAAGAGTGTTATAGTGTTTGGCCTTACGTTTAGGTCTTTAATCCATTTTGATTTTATTTTTGTGCATGGTGTTATGGAGTGTTCTAATTTAATTCTTTTACATGTAGTTCTCCTGCTTGCCCAGCACCACTTATTGAAGAGGCTGTCTTTCTCATTTGTATATTCTTGCCTCCTTTATGAAAAATAAGGTGACCATATGTGCATGGGTTTACCTCTGGGCATTCTATCCTGTTCCATTGATCTATATTTCTGTTTTTGTGCCAGTACCATATTGTCTTTATTATGTAGCTTTGTAGTATAGTCTGACGTCCAGGAGCCTGATTCCTTCAGCTTTGTTTTTCTCTCTCAAGATTGCTTTGGCTATTCGGGGTGTTTTGTGTTTCCATACTCTCTGACATTTTAGATTATCTCTTTCTAAGCTCTCCCGGCTCTCATGGGGAAAACTGAGCTCACCCTACTCCTGACAGTATCCCTACTTCTCTGGAACCACCTAATTCTCCAGAGTCACCTACTTTTCCTGGTCCCTCTGCCCAATCCCAAACTCCAACTCATGTCCCTCCATACCTACCATTACCCCAAGAAAGAGAGACTAGTCTCTCTGTGGAAACTCATAGTGGAGCTTCCGATCACCCAGGATCAGGGAAATTATGCCATCTTAGGGATGAGGCAAATGGTGAAGGGACGATGAGTGTACATGTGCCCTTCTCTTTAACCAACTTAGCCCAATGCAAACAGAGACTGGTCCAATTTTCTGAGGACTCTAGTAAGTTTGTTGAAGGGTTTCATGCCCCAACTGTGATGTATGATACAACTTGGAAGGATGTCCAAGTAGTTGTAATTATTTGCTGTATTCCTGAGGAAAAATAGAGAATTTAAACAGCAGCCCATGGGCATGCTGACAAGTTTGCCAGGAAGCAACCTGAACATTATGCTATGGGTAGAGACACAGTCCCAAATCAGGAACACCCTTGGATTTTTATTTCCTGGGTGGGAAGAGAAGCAAGGAGGCACATGATCCATCGTGTATTAAAAGGGATCAGAAAGTGTACCCAAAAGTCAGTTAAATATGAAAAGCTTAAAGGAGTGACCCAAGGAGAAACGGAAAATCCAGCCCTCTTTTATGGGCAGCTTGTGGAGGCATTTTTTTTTTAATATCTTTATTGGAGTATAATTTCTTTACAATGGTGTGTTAGTTTCTGCTTTACAACAAAATGAGTCAGTTATATATATACATATGTTCCCATATTTCCCCCAGCTTGTGTCTCCCTCCCACCCACCCTCCCTATCCCAACCCTCCAGGTGATCACAAAGCACGAAGCTGATCTCCCGGTGCTATGTGGCTGCTTCCCACTAGCTATCTACCTTACAATTGGTAGTGTATATATGTCCATGACTCTCTCTCGCTTTGTCACAGCTTACTCTTCCCCCTCCCCATATACTCAAGTCCATTCTCTAGTGGGTTTGGTCTTTATTCCTGTCTTACCCCTAGGTTCTTCATGACTTTTTTTTCATAGATTCCATATATATGTGTTAGCATACGGTATTTATCTTTCTCTTTCTGACTTACTTCACTCTGTATGACAGACTCTAGGTCTATCAACCTCATTACAAATAGTTCAATTTCATTTCTTTTTATGGCTGAGTAATATTCCATTGTATATATGTGCCACATATTCTTTATCTATTCATCCAAAGATGGACACTTAGGTTGTTTCCATCTCTGGGCTATTGTAAATAGAGCTGCAATGAATATTTTGGTACATGATTCTTTTTGAATTATGGTTTTCTCAAGGTATATGCCCGGTAGTGGGATTGCTGGGTCATATGGTAGTTCTATTTGCAGTTTTTTAAGGAACCTCCATACTGTTCTCCACAGTGGCTGTATCAATTTACATTCCCACCAATAGCACAGGAGTGTTCCCTTTTCTTCACACCCTCTCCAGCATTTATTGTTTCTAGATATTTTGATGATGGCCATTCTGACTGGTGTGAGATGATATATCATTGTAGTTTTGATTTGCATTTCTCTAATGATTAGTGATGTTGAGCATTCTTTCATGTGTTGGTTGGCAATCGGTATATCTTCTTTGGAGAAATTTCTATTTAGGTCTTCTGCCCACATTTGGATTGGGTTGTTTGTTTTTTTGTTATTAAGCTGCATGAGCTGCTTATAACTTTTGGAGATTAATCCTTTGTCAGTTGCTTCATTAGCAAATATTTTCTCCCATTCTGAGTGTTGTCTTTTGGTCTTGTTTATTGTTTCCTTTGCTGTGCAAAAGATTTGAAGTTTCATTAGGTCCCATTTGTTTATTTTTGTTTTTATTTCCATTTCACTAGGAGGTGGGTCAAAAAGGATCTTGCTGTGATTTATGTCATAGAGTGTCTTGCCTATGTTTTTCTCTAAGAGTTTGATAATTTCTGGCCTTACATTTAGGTCTTTAATAAACTTTGAGCTTATTTTTGTGTATGGTGTTAGGGTGTGATCTAATTTCATACTTTTACATGTACCAGTCCAGTTTTCCCAGCACCACTTATTAAAGAGGCTGTCCTTTCTCCACTGTACATTCCTCCCTCCTTTATCAAAGATAAGGTGACCGTATGTGCGTGGGTTTATCTCTGGGCTTTCTATCCTGTTCCATTGATCTATCTTTCTGTTTTTGTGCCAGTACCATACTGTCTTGATTACTGTAGCTTTTTAGTATCATCTGAAGTCAGGGAGCCTGATTCCTCCAGCTCAGTTTTTCGTTCTCAAGATTCCTTTGGCTATTCGGGGTCTTTTGTGTTCCATACAAATTGTGAAAATTTCTTTTCTAGTTCTTTGAAAAATGCCTGTGGCAGTTTGATAGGGATTGCATTGAATTTGTAGATTGCTTTGGGTAGTAGAGTCATTTTCACAATGTTGACTCTTCCAATCCAAGAACATTGTATATCTCTCCATCTATTTGTATCGTCTTTAATTTGTTTCATTAGTGTCCTATGATTTTCTGCATACAGGTCTTTTGTCTCCTTAGGTAGGTTTATTCCTAGATATTTTATTCTTTTTGTTGCAATGGTAAATGGGAGTGTTTTCTTGATTTCACTTTCAGAGTTTTCATCATTAGTGTAGAGGAATGCCAGAGATTTGTTTGCATTAATTTTGTATCATGCTACTTTACCAAACTCATTGATTAGCTCTAGTAGCTTTCTGGTAGCATCTTTAGGATTCTCTATGTAGAGTATCATGTTATCTGCAAACAGTGACAGCCTTACTTCTCCTTTTCCAACTTGGATTCCTTTTATTTCCTTTTCTTCTCTGATTGCTGTGGCTAAAACTCCAAAACTATATTGAATAAGAATGGTGAGAGTGGGCAACCTTCTTTTGTTCCTGATCTCAGTGGAAATGGTTTCAGTTTTTCACCATTGAGGATGATATTTGCTGTGGGCTTGTCATATATGGCCTTTATTATGTTGAGGAAAGTTCCCTCTATGCCTACTTTCTGCAGGGTTTTTATCATAAATAGGTGTTGAATTTTGTCGAAAGTTTTCTCTGCATCTATTGAGATGATCATATGGATTTTCTCTTTCAATTTTTTAATATGGTTTATCATATTGATTGATTTGCATATATTGAAGAATCCTTGCATTCCTGGAATAAACCGCACTTGATCATGGTGTATGATCCTTTTATCGTGCTGTTGGATTCTGTTTGCTAGTATTTTTCGGACGATTTTTGCATCTATGTCCATCAGAGGTATTGGCCTGTAGTATTCATTCTTTGCAATATCCTTGTCTGATTTTGGTATCAGGGTGATGGTGGTCTCATAAACTGAGTTTGGGAGTCTTCCTCCCTCTGTTATTGCTTGGAATAGTTTGAGAACGATAGGTGTTAGCTCTTCTCTAAATGTTTGATAGAATTCGCCTGTGAAGCCATCTAGCCCTGGGCTTTTGTTTGTTGGAAGATTTTTAATCACTGTTTCAATTTCAGTGCTTGTGGTTGGTCTGTTCATATTTTCCATTTCTTCCTGATTCAGTCTTGGCAGTTGTGCGTTTGTAAGAATTTGTCCATTTCTTCCAGGTTGTCCATTTTATTGGCATAGAATTGCTTGTAGTAATCTCTCATGATCTTTTGTATTTCTGCTGTGTCACTTGTTACTTTTCCTTTTTCATATCTAATTCTATTGATTTGAGTCTTCTCTGTTTCTGATGAGTCTGGCTAATGGTTTATCAATTTTGTTTATCTTCTCAAAGAACCAGCTTTTAGTGTTATTGATGTTTGTTATCGTTTCCTTCATTACTTTTTCATTCATTTCTGATCTGATTATTATGATTTCTTTCCTCCTGCTAGCTTTGTGGTGTTTTTGTTCTTCCTTCTCTAATTGCTTTAGGTGCAAGGTTAGGTTGTTTATTTGAGATGTTTCCTGTTTCATAAGGTGGGCTTGTATTGCTATAAACTTCTCTCTTAGAACTGTTTTTGTTGCATCCAATAGGTTTTAGGTCGTCGTATCTCCACTGTCATTTGTTTCTAGGTATGTTTTGATATCCTCTTTGATTTCTTCTATGATCACTTTGTTATTAAGTAGTGTACTGTTTAGCTTCCATTTGTTTGTATTTTTTACACATCTTTTCCTGTAATTGATATCTAGTCTCATAGCATTGTGGACAGAAATGTTCATTGATACAATTTCAATTTTCTTTAATTTACTACGGTTTCATTTTTGACCCAATATATGATCTATCCTGGAGAATGTTCCATGAGCAGTTGAGAAAAATGTGCATTCTCTTATTTTTGGATGGAATGTCCTATAAATATCACTTAAGTCTATCTTGTTTAATGTATCATTTAAAGCTTGTTTTTCCTTATTTATTTTCATTTTGAATGATCTGTCCATTGGTGAAAGTGGTGTGTTAAAGTGCCCTACTATGAATGTGTTACTGTTGATTTCCGCTTTTATGGCTGTTAGTATTTGCCTTATGTACTGAGGTGCTCCTATGTTGGGTGCATAAATATTTACAATTGTTATATCTTCTTCTTGGATCGATCCCTTGATGATTATGTAGTGTCCTTTTTTGTCCCTTCTAATAGTCTTTATTTTAAAGTCTATTTTGTCTGATATGAGAATTGCTACTCCAGCTTTCTTTTGGTTTCCATTTGCATGGAATATCTTTTTCCATCCCGTTACTTTCAGTATGTGTGTCTCTCTAGATCTGAAGTGGGTCTCTTGTAGACAGCATATATATGGGTCTTGTTTTTGTATCCATTCAGCCAATCTGTGTCTTTTGGTGGGAGCATTTAGTCCATTTACATTTAAGTTAATTATCGTTATGTATGTTCGTATTCCCATTTTTTATTTGTTTTGGTTTCGTTATAGTAGGTCTTTTTCTTTTCATGTGTTTCTTGCCTAGAGAAGTTCCTTTAGAATTTTTTGTAAAGCTGGTTTGATGGTGCTGAACTCTCTCAGCTTTTGCTTGTCTGTAAAGGTTTTAATTTCTCCATCAAATCTGAATGAGATCCTTCCTGGGTAAAGTAAGCTTGTTTGCAGGTTTTTCTCCTTCATCACTTTAAATATGTCCTGCCAGTCCCTTCTGTCTTCCAGAGTTTCTGCTGAAAGATCAGCTGATAACCTTATGGGGATTCCCTTGCGTGTTATTTGTTGTTTTCCCTTGCTGCTTTTAATATGTTTTCTTTGTATTTAATGTTTGATCGTTTGATTAATATGTGTCTTGGCGTATTTCTCCTTGGATTTATCCTGTATGGGACTCTCTGTGCTTCCTGGACTTGATTAGCTATTTCCTTTCCCATATTAGGGAAGTTTTCAACTATAATCTCTTCAAATATTTTCTCAATCCCTTTCTTTTTCTCTTCTTCTTCTGCAATCCCTATAATTCGTATGTCAGTGCATTTAATGTTGTCCTAGAGGTCTCTGAGACTGTCCTCAGTTCTTTTCATTCTTTTTCTTTATTCTGCTCTGCAGTAGTTATTTCCACTATTTTATCTTCTATGTCACTTATCCGTTCTTCTGCCTCAGTTATTCAGCTATTGATCCCATGTAGAGTATTTTAAATTTGTTTTATTGTGCTGTTCATTGTTGTTTGTTTCATCTTTAGTTCTTCTAGGTCCTTGTTAAATGTTTCTTTCATTTTGTCTATTCTATTTCCACGATTTTGGAACATCTTTACTATCATTATTCTGAATCCTTTTCCAGGTAGACTATTTCCTCTTCATTTTTTAGGTTTGGTGGGTTTTAATCTTACTCCTTCATCTGCAGTGTGTTTTTCTGTCTTCTCATTTTGCTTATCTTACTATGTGTGGGGTCTCCTTTTTGCAGGCTGCAGATTCAGAGTTCCCATTGTTTTTGGTGTCTGTCCCCAGTGGCTAAGTTTTGTTCCGTGGGTTGTGTAGGTTTCCTGGTGGAGGGGCCTAGTGCCTGTGTTCTGGTGGATGAGGCTGGATCTTGTCTTTCTGGTGGGCAGTTCCACGTCTGGTGGTGTGTTTTGGGGTGTCTGTGGAGTTATTATGATTTTAGGCACCCTCTCTTCTAATGGGTGGGTTGTGTTCCTGTCTTTGTAGTTTTTTGGCATAGGGTGTCCAGCACTGTAGCTTGCTGGTCGTTGAGTGAAGCTGGGTGCTGGTGTTGAGATGGAGATCTCTGGGAGCTTTTCACCGTGTGATATTATGTGGAGTGGGAAGTGTCTTGTTGACCAGTGTCCTGAAGTTGGCTCTCCCACCTCAGAGGCACAGCAGTGACTCCTTGCTGCAACACCATGAGCCTTTCATCCACACGAATCCGAATAGAAGGGAGAAAGTTTTGAAAGCAAAAATTAGTAGAAGTAGAAAGAATGAAAGAAAGAGAAGGAAAGAAAGAAAGAGAAAGAAAGAAAGAAAGGAAGATGGTAGGAAAGAAAGAAGGGAGGGAGGGAGGGAGGAAGGAACAAAAGCAGGATGGAAGGAAAAAAGGAAAGAAAGACAGAAGATAAAGTAAAATAAAATAAGATAAAATATAATAAATTTATTAAAATAAAAATAATTGTTAAGAAAAAAATTTAAAAAAAAACCGGATGGATAGAACCCTAGGACAAATGGTGGAAGCTAAGCTATACAGACAAAATCTCACAGAGAAACATACACATAAACACTCACTAAAAGAGGAAAATGGGAAAAATCATAAATCTTGCTCTCAAAGTGCACCTCCTCAATTTGGGATGATTCTTTGTCTAAAGGAGGGAAGGAAGGAAAGAAAGAAAGAAAGAAAGGAAGAAAGAAAGAAAGAAAGAAAGAAAGAAAGAAAGAAAGAAAGAAAGAAAGAAAGAAAGAAAGAAAGAAAGAAAGAAAGAAAGAAAGGAGGAAGGAAGGAAGATAAAGTAAAATAAAATAAAGTTATTAAAATAATAAATAATTATGAAGAAAGAAAAATTCAAACAAAACAAAAAAACCCCAGATGGATAGAACCCTAGGACAAATGGTGGAAGCAAGGCTATACAGACAAAATCTCACACAGAAGCACACACATAAACACTCACAAATAGGGGAAAAGGGGAAAAAATCATAAATCTTGCTCTCAAAGTCCACCTCCTCAATTTGGGATGATTCGTTGTCTATTCATGTATTCCACAGATGCAGAGTACATCAAGTTGACTGTGGAGCTTTTATTCTCTGCTTCTGAGGCTGCTGGGAGATATTTCCCTTTCTCTTCTTTGTTATCACATCTCCCAGATGCTCAGCTTTGGATTTGGCCCCGCCTCACTTGTAGGTTGCAGGAGGCCGTCTGTTCTTTGCTCAGACAGGAGGGGGTTAAAGGAGCAGCTCCTTCGGGGACTCTGGTTCACTCAGGCCGGCGGGAGGGGGGCACGGAGTGCGGGGCGATCTTGTGGCGGCAGAGGCTGGTGTGACGTTGCACCAGCTTGAGACGTGCCGTGTGTTTTCCCAGAGAAGTTGTCCCTGGATCCCGGGACCCTTGCAGTGGCGGGCTGCACAGGCTCCTCAGAAGGAAGGTGTGGATAGTGACCTGTGCTCGCACACAGGCTTCTTGGTGGCAGCAGCAGCAGCCTCAACATCTCATGCCCGTCTCTTCGGTCCATGCTTTTAGCCGCAGCTTGCTCCAGTCTCTGGAGCTCCTTTAAGCAGCGCTCTTAAGCCCCTCTCCTCACGCACCAGGAATCAAAGAGGGAAGAAAAAGTCTCTTGCCTCTTTGACATGTCCAGACTTTTCCCTGGACTCCCTCCCAGCTAGCCGTGGTGCACTAACCCCCTGCAGGCTGTGTTCGTGCCACCAACCCCAGTCCTCTCCCTGTGCTCCGACCGAAGGCTCAGCTCGCAGCTCCGCCCACCCCGTCGGGTGAGCAGAGAAGCCTCTTGGGCTGGTCAGTGACGGTCGGCACCGATCCTCTGTGTGGGAATCTCTCTGCTTTGCCCTCCGCACCCCTGTTGCTGTGCTCTCTTCCATGGCTCTGAAGCTTTCCCCCTTCACCACCAGCAGCCTCAGCCCATGAAGGGGCTTCCTAGTTTGTGGAAAGCTTTCCTCCTTCACAGCTCCCTCCCTTTGGTGCAGGTCCCATCCCTATCCTTTTGTCTGTGTTTTTTCTTTTTTCTTTTGCCCTACCCAGGTACGTGGGGAGTTTCTTGCCTTTTGGGAGGTCTGAGGTCTTCTGCCAGCATTCAGTGGGTGTTCTGTAGGAGTTTTTCCACATGTAGATGTGTTTCTGGTGTATGTGTGGGGAGGAAGGTGATCTCCATGTCTTACTCTTCCGCCATCTTCCCCTCGTCCTCTTGGAGGCTTTTAGAAAGTACACTAACATTGATCATTCCACTTCTGAAGGTCAGTCCCTAATGGGACAACATTTTATCAGCAAGTCTTCCTCTGCTACTAGGCCGAAACTCCAAAAGTTACAATTAGGCCCACAAACTTCCATGCCCAAACTATTAGGTGTGGCTTTTGGGGTATTTAATAATCAAGATCAAGCTGAGGAAGAAGAGAGAACCGAACATGATAAAAGACAGGACAGGACTCATACAAAATTGATAGCCATTGCTGTCAGTCATGCGTTGTGGTCCCAGGACAACCCAAGGGGGCCGAGAAAGTTCAACTATCCTTCTGGAGGTAAGACCAACACGGAGGAATGCTTCAAATGCAAGTCAACTGATTACTGAGCCCAAGATTGCCAGAAAGAACACCCTGGGCCATGCCAAGCATGCAAACAAAGAGGTCATTGGAAGAGGGACTGCCCTCAGCCCTGAAGGGGAAGGGGGTCCCCTGCTCTCTAGATGGCCATGCTGGAAGACTGAGGTGGTCCAGGGAGTCCAGCAGCTTGCCGCAATATGATGTCTATCTCCATCAAGGAGCCTTGGGTGGTCCTTGATATGGCAGGTAAGAAGACTGATTTTTTTAATTGATATGGGAGCCAATTACTCTGCCTTAATTTCTCACACTGGACCCCTTTCCTCCCAAAGCTGTACTGTGACTGGTGTCAACAGAACGCCTCACACCCATTACTTTACTGGGCTCTCACTTGCCAATTTTGAGCAGTGGTTGATTTTGCATGCCTTTTTAGTTGTTCCTGAGTGTCCTAGCCCACTAATGGGGAGAGATCTTCTGAGCTCCCTCAGGGCCATACTACAATTAGAAGGTCCCATGCAGCCCCTTATGTTGACTCTGACTAAGACAGACCAGACAGAAGAACACAGTTCTATTCCCAGACATATTCTATAAGCAGTGAACGCGTCAGTATGGGACAAAGGAATCCTCAGAAGGGCCACAAACGCCCAACAGTTAAGAATTAGCCTTAGGACAGAAGCCACGTACCCTAACAAGAGACAATACCCTTTAAAGTTGGAAGCAAAGAATGGTTTACAGCCCCTCATAGATAACTTCTTAAAACATGGCATCTTGATATCCTGCCAGTCTCCATGCAATATTCCTATTTTGCAGTTGTTTAGTCAAATGGGGAATACACGATGGTACAAGACCTGAGAGCAGTAAAAAATTCAGTGATCTCTGCACATACCCTCATGGCCAATCCTTATAACAATATTAGCCCAAATCCCTGAGGACGCTAAATGGTTTACTGTGTTTGACCTGAAGCGTGCTTTTTTTTTTTTTTATCCCAGTTCATCTCTCATCAAAATATCTGTTTTCCTTCGAGTGGACTAACCCTAACTCAGGGCAAATGCAACAATATACCTTGACAGTATTGTCTCAGGGGTTTGGGGACAACCCACACTTGTTTGCCGAGGCCCTAGGAAGAGAACTAAGGGAAATACACCTAAAAGAAGGGGCTATTCTACAGTATATAGATGATATATTAATATGTAGTCCCTCCATGGAAGTCTTAGATGAAAATACCATTGAAATCCTTAATTTCCTTGGGGCCCAAGGTTACAGAGTCTCTCAGACAAAGGCAGAACTCTCAAAGCAACTTGTTAAATACCTGGGATATATTATAAACCCTGAAAGTAGATAGTTATGTCCAGATAGAAAAAAAGCTATAGTAGGCCTAAGTAGTCCAAAGAGAAAGAAATATCTCTCTACCTTTTTTGGGCATAGCAGGATTCTGTAGAATTTGGATTCCAGGATTCAGGCTAAAGGCTAAGCCCCTATATGGAGCTACTAAAGGCCCAGATACAGAACCATTACTTTGGAATGGGGAACAGGAAAGGGCTTTTAAGGATATCAAGCAGGCCCTCACCAGAATCCCTGCTCTGGGTCTCCCCAGTTTGAAAAAGCCATTCATCTTGTACCTGGCTGAAAAGTAGGGGAAAGCTCTGCGGGTCCTTATACAGAAGCTAGGGGAAGTTCATTAGCCTATAGGCTATTTTTCCAAGGAACTAGATTCCATGGCCAAATGTTGACCTGGCTGCCTCTGGTCAGTAGCTGCCACCACTTTATTAGTGGAAGAAGCTAACAAGCTTACCTTTGGAGAGCCACTGGAAGTCCAGACCCCTCATCAAGTGCAAGGGATTCTAGAGATCAAAGGCCACCATTGGCTAACTGGAGGCTGGTTTATTAAGTACCAGGCTTTGCTCCTCGACTCCCTCCCCAGAGCTAACCCTCAAAACGTGCCATACTCTTAACCGCACTACATTTATGCCTGCTGAAAGCCCAGAGCTAACACATTCTTGCCTCAAAACCCTTGACCAGGTCTATGCCTGTAGGTCTGATCTAACAGACCAGGCCATAGAAAACCCTGAGGAGTTATGGCTTACTGATGGCAGTAGTTCCATTAAAGATGGAGTCAAGAGGGCAGTGTATGCCATTGTGAGTGCTCATAGCATCATAGAAGCAAAATTTTGCCACCTAACATCTCAGCCCCAAAGGTTGAACTGATAGCTCTAACTCAAGCCTGAGCCCTGGGGGAAGGAAAGATTGTAAATGTATACATAGACTGAAAATATGCCCTCCTTGTTTTACATGTCCATACCATTATCTGGAAAGAGAGAGGACTTCTAAATGCAAGAAATTCCCCTATAAAATATGGGGCTGAGATTTTATATCTCATAGAAGCGGTTCAAAAACCAAAACAGGTAGTAGTCATTCACTGCCATAAGTATCAAAAGGGAACTTCTCAAATTTCCCAAGGAAACAACAGGACAGATAGGGAAGTGAAGAAAGCAGCCCTGATGTCCATAACAGAAATGGCATTAATCCCATCACTTACCCCTTCTAGCATTATACCTAGATACTCAACCTCCAAAGAGAACTGGGCATGAGACAGAGGAGGGACTAAGGGAACAGATGGCTGGTGGCACATAGATCAGAAATTACTCATACCTCTCTCTGACCTATGGAAAATTATTAAAGGGGTACATGATTCTCTCCACCTGGGGAGAGATGCAATGTCTACAATTGTTTTCCCTCTTTTTACAGGGAAAGTGATCCCAGAGACATTCAGAAGAGTTACTTGAGCCTACATCCTTTGCACCACCCATAATCAAGGAGGCAACCTCAAGCATCCCCCTCTTGTTAGCCCAGCTCAGCTATGTGGGACTTACCCAGGAGAGGACTGGGAAATATATTTCACTCAGATGCCCTCTTTTCAGGACTTCAAATACTTACTAGTGTTTATAGATACTTTTACTGGATGGGTAGATGTCTTCCTCACTAGAACAGAGAAGGCCAATGAAGTGGTTACGGTGCTCCTAAAGGAAATTATTTCTAGGTTTGTGCTGCCCCTTCACCATCAGAGTGACAATGGACCTTCGTTTGTAGCAAAGATCACTCAACAGCTTTCACAGGTTTTAGGAATTAAATACCACCTCAATTCGTCCTGGAGACCTCAATCCTCAGGAAAAGTAGAACAGGCTAATCATATTTTAAAGAAAACCTTGGGCAAACTTTCAAGAAATGTCATAGTTGTGGTATCGCCTATAGCCAATTGCCCTCATAAGGGTCAGGGCAGGCCCTAAAACAACCACTAAGTTGAGCCCTTTCAAAATGACATATGGAAGGCCATTCCTTACTCTGGACATGCTAACTGACCCAGAAACCCAGGCTCATCTTAAATACATTATAAACATAGGCCAGGTCCAGAAGGCTATACAAGAATATGGCAGCCCTCCACTGCCAGGGTCCAGTGATTCAGGGACAACTTCCCCGGGAGAAGACATAGCGTGCCTCAAGCTATTACAATGTTATGCCAGCCTCTGCTACCACAGGCTTACCCCATATTCCTTTCCCCTTCCCCCCTGGCCTGACTGAGCCAGAGCTCTCTAATCAGCTGCTACGTTAACCCCATCCTGTCTGGGTGGGGAACAGACGCCCTCAGGCGACCTACATGCAGAGGGGGACAAAATCCAAAGCTGAATCTCAGGAGCTGAGCAAACAAAGAAGAGAAAAGGAAATTTCTCCCAGTAGCCCCAGGAGCAGAAGATTAAATCTTCACAATCAACTTGATGTACCCTGCATCTGCAGAATACTTGAATAGAAAATGAATCACCCCAAAACTGAGGCTGTGGAAATTGGGAGCAACTGTAGACTTGGGGTTTATTTTCTGGATCTAATTTTTTCTGATTTTATGTTTCTCTTAGTTTAGTATTTAGAGCTTATTATCATTGGTAGATATGTTTATTGATTTGTTTGCTCTCTTCCTTTATTTTCTTTTTACAAATATATATACATATTTTTTCCGTTTTTCCCTTTTTGTGAGTGTGGATGTGAATGCTTCTTTGTGTGATTTTTTTTAACATCTTTATTGGAGTATAATTGCTTTACAATGGTGTGTTAGTTTCTGCTTTGTAACAAAGTGAATCAGTTATACATATACATATGTTCCCATATGTCTTCCCTCTTGCATCTCACTCCCTCCCACCCTCCCTATCCCACCCCTCCAGGCTGTCACAAAGCACCGACCCAATATCCCTGTGCAATGCGGCTGCTTCCCACTAGCTATCTACCTTACTACGTTTGTTAGTGTGTATATGTCCATGACTCTCTCTCGCCCTGTCACAGCTCACCCTTCCCCCTCCCCATAACCTCAAGTCCCTTCTCTAGTAGGTCTGCGTCTTTATTCCTGCCTTACCCCTAGGTTCTTCATGACATTTTTTTTTCTTAAATTCCATATATATGTGTTAGCATACAGTATTTGTCTTTTTCTTTCTGACATACTTCACTCTGTATGACAGACTCTAGGTCTATCCACCTCATTACAAATAGCTCAATTTCGTTTCTTTTTATGGCTGAGTAATATTCCATTGTATATATGTGCCACATCTTCTTTACCCATTCATCCAATGATAGGCACTTAGGTTGTTTCCATCTCTGGGCTATTGTACATAGAGCTGCAATGAACAATTTGGTACGTGATTCTTTTTGAATTTTGGTTTTCTCAGGGTATATGCCCAGTAGTGGGATTGCTGAGTCATATGGTAGTTCTATTTGTAGTTTTTTAAGGAACCTCCATACTGTTCTCCATAGTGGCTGAACCAATTCACATTCTCACCAGCAGTGCAAGAGTGTTCCCTTTTCTCCACACCCTCTCCAGCATTTATTGTTTTTAGATTTTTTGATAATGGCCATTCTGACTGGTGTGAGATGATATCTCACTGTAGTTTTGATTTGCATTTCTCTAATGATTAATGATGTTGAGCATTCTTTCATGTGTTTGTTGGCAGTCTGTTTATCTTCTTTGGAGAAATGTCTATTTAGGTGTTCTGCCCATTTTTGGATTGGGTTGTTTGTTTTTTTGTTATTGAGCTGCATGAGCTGCTTGTAAATTTTGGAGATTAATCCTTTGTTGGTTGCTTCATTTGCAAATATTTTCTCCCATTCTGAGGGTTGTCTTTTGGTCTTCTTTATGGTTTCCTTTGCTGTGCAAAAGCTTTGAAGTTTCATTAGGTCCCATTTGTTTATTTTTGTTTTTATTTCCATTACTCTAGGAGGTGGGTCAGAAAGGATATTGCTGTGATTTATGTCATAGAGTGTTCTGCCTATGTTTTCCTCTAAGAGTTTGATAGTTTCTGGCCTTACATTTAGGTCTTTAATCCATTTTGAGCTTATTTTTGTGTACGGTGTTAGGGAGTGATCTAATCTCATACTTTTACATGTACCTGTCCAGTTATCCCAGCACCATTTATTGAAGAGGCTGTCATTTCTCCACTGTACATTCTTGCCACCTTTATCAAAGATAAGGTGTCCATATGTGCATGGGTTTATCTCTGGGCTTTCTATCCTGTTCCATTGATCTATCTTTCTGTTCTTGTGCCAGTACCATACTGTCTTGATTACTGTAGATTTGTAGCATAGTCTGAAGTCAGGGAGCCTGATTCCTCCAGCTCCTTTTTTCGTTCTCAAGATTGCTTTGGCTATTCGGGGTCTTTTGTGTTTCCATACAAATTATGAAATTTTTTGTTCTAGTTCTGTGAAAAATGCCACTGGTAGTTTGATAGGGATTGCATTGAATCTATAGATTGCTTTGGGTAGTAGAGTCATTTTCACAATGCTGATTCTTCCTATCCAAGAACATGGTATATCTCTCCATCTATTTGTATCATCTTTAATTTCTTTCATCAGTGTCTTAAAATTTTCTGCATACAGGTCTTTTGTCTCCTTAGGTAAGTTTATTCCTAGATATTTTATTCTTTTTGTTGCAATGGTAAATGGGAGTGTTTTCTTGATTTCACTTTCAGATTTTTCATCATTAGTATATAGGAATGCCAGGGATTTCTGTGCATTAATTTTGTATCCTGCCACTTTACCAAATTCATTGATTAGCTCTAGTAGTTTTCTGGTAGCATCTTTAGGATTCTCTGTGTATAGGATCATGTCATCTGCAAGCAGTGACAGCTTTACTTCTTCTTTTCCGATTTGGATTCCTTTTATTTCCTTTTCTTCTCTGATTGCTGTGGCTAAAACTTCCAAAACTATGTTAAATAAGAGTGGTGAGAGACTTCCGGGAAGATGGCGGAAGAGTAAGACACGGAGATCACCTTCCTCTCCACAGATACACCAGAAATACATCTACGCGTGAAACAACTCCTATGGAGCACCTACTGAACGCTGGCAGAAGACCTCAGACCTCCCAAAAGGCAAGGAACCCCCCACGTACCTGGTTAGGGCAAAAGAAAAAACTAAACAGAGACAAAAGGATAGGGACGGGTCCTGCACCAGCGGGAGAGAGCTGTGAAGGAGGAAAAGTGTCCACACACTAGGAAGCCCCTTCGTGAGTGGAGACTTTGGGAGGTGGAGTGGGGGAGCTTGGGAGCCGCGGAGAAGAGCACAGCAACAGGGGTGCGGAGGGCAAAGCGGACAGATTCCAGCGCAGAGGATCGGGCCGACCAGCACTCACCAGCCGAGAGGCTTGTCTGCTCGCCCGCCGGGGCGGGCGGGACTGGGAGCTGAGGCTCCGGCTTTTGTCGGAGCGCCGGGAGAGGACTGAGGTTGGCGGCGTGAACACAGCCTGCAGGGCGTTGGTGCGCCGCGGCTGGCTGGGAGAGAGTCCGGGGAGTAGTCTGGAGCTGCCGAAGAGGCAAGAGACTTTTACGTCCCTCTTTGTTTCCTGGTGCACGAGGAGAGGGGATTAAGAGCGCTGCTTGGGAGAGCTCCAGGGACGGGCGCGAGCCGCGGCTAAGAGTGCGGAGCCCGGAGACGGACATGGGACGCTAAGGCCGCTGCTGCCGCAGCCAGGAGGCCTGTGTGCGAACACAGGTCACTAGCCACGTGCCCTTCCGGGGAGCCTGTGCAGCCCGCCATTGCCAGGGTCCCGGGATCCAGGGACGGATCCCTCGGGAGAGCGCTCGGCGCGCCTCAGGCTGCAGCGTCACGCCGTCACGCCGGCCTCTGCCTCTGCAGGCCCGCCTCCCACTCCGTGACCCTCCCTACCCCCCCCCCCCCGGCCTGGGTGAGCCAGAGCCTCTGAATCAGCGGCTCCTTTAACCCCGTCCTGTCTGAGCAAAGAACAGACGCCCTCTGGCGACCTACACGCACAGGCGGGGCCAAATCCAAAGCTCAGCCCCTGGGAACTGTGAGAACAAAGAAGAGAAAGGGAAATCTCTCCCAGCAGCCTCAGAAGCAGCGGATTAAACCTCCACAATCAACTTGATATACCCTGCATCTGTGGAATACCTGAATAGACAACGAATCATCCCAAATTAAGGAGCCCTGTGGATGAAAGGCTCTTGGTGCTGCAGCCAGGAGTCAGTGCTGTGCCTCTGAGGTGGGAGAGCCAACTTCAGGACACTGGTCCACAAGAGGCCTCCCAGCTGCACATAATATCAAACGGCGAAAATCTCCCAGAGATCTCCATCTCAATGCCAGCACCCAGCTTCACTCAATGACCAGCAAGCTACAGTGCTGGACATCCTATGCCAAACAACTAGCAAGACAGGGACACAACCCCACCCATTAGCAGAGAGGCTGCCCAAAATCATAATAAGTCTACAGATACCCCAAAACACACCACCAGACGTGGACCTGCCCACCAGAAAGACAAGATCCAGCCTCATCCACCAGAACACAGGCACTAGTCCCCTCCACCAGGAAGCCTACACAACCCACTGAACCAACCTTAGCCACTGGGGACAGACACAAAAAACAACAGGAACTACGAACCTTCAGCCTGCAAAAAAGGAGACCCCAAACACAGTAAGATAAGCAAAATGAAAAAACAGAAAAACACACAGCAGATGAAGGAGCAAGATAAAAACCCACCAGACCTAACAAATGAAGAGGAAATAGGCAGTCTATCTGAAAAAGAATTCAGAATAATGATAGTAAGGTTGATCCGAAATCTTGGAGATAGAATGGACAATAGAATGGACAAATTGCAAGAATCAGTTAACAAGGACCTAGAAGAAATAAAAATGAAACAAGCAACGATGAACAACACAATAAATGAAATTAAAAGTACTCTAGATGGGATCAATAGCAGAATAACTGAGGCAGAAGAACGGATAAGTGACCTGGAAGATAAAATAGTGGAAATAACTACTGCAGAGCAGAATAAAGAAAAAAGAATGAAAAGAACTGAGGACAGTCTCAGAGACCTCTGGGACAACATTAAACGCACCAACATTCGAATTATAGGGGTTCCAGAAGAAGAAGAGAAAAAGAAAGGGACTGAGAAAATATTTGAAGAGATTATAGTTGAAAACTTCCCTAATATGGGAAAGGAAATAGTTAATCAAGTCCAGGAAGCACAGAGAGTCCCATACAGGATAAATCCAAGGAGAAATACTCCAAGACACATATTAATCAAACTGTCAAAAATTAAATACAAAGAAAACATATTAAAAGCAGCAAGGGAAAAACAACAAATAACACACAAGGGAATCCCCATAAGGTTAACAGCTGATCTTTCAGCAGAAACTCTGCAAGCCAGAAGGGAGTGGCAGGACATATTGAAAGTGTTGAAGGAGAAAAACCTGCAACCAAGATTACTCTACCCAGCAAGGATCTCATTCAGATTTGATGGAGAAATTAAAACCTTTACAGACAAGCAAAAGCTGAGAGAGTTCAGCACCACCAAACCAGCTCTACAACAACTGCTAAAGGAACTTCTCTAGGCAAGAAACACAAAAGAAGGAAAGGACCTACAATAACGAACCGAAAACAATTAAGAAAATGGGAATAGGAACACACATATCGATAATTACCTTAAATGTAAATGGACTAAATGCTCCCACCAAAAGACACAGATTGGCTGAATGGATACAAAAACAAGACCCATATATTTGCTGTCTACAAGAGACCCACTTCAGACCTAGAGACACATACAGACTGAAAGTAAGGGGATGGAAAAAGGTATTTCATGCAAATGGAAACCAAAAGAAAGCTGGAGTAGCAATTCTCATATCAGACAAAATAGACTTTAAAACAAACACTATTACAAGAGACAAAGAAGGACACTACATAATGATCAAGGGATCGATCCAAGAGGAAGATATAACAATTGTAAATATTTATGCACCCAACATAGGTGCACCTCAATACATAAGGCAAATACTGACAACCATAAAAGGGGAAATCGACAGTAACACATTCATAGTAGGGGACTTTAACACCCCACTTTCACCAATGGACAGATCATCCAAAATGAAAATAAATAAGGAAACACAAGCTTTAAATGATACATTAAACGAGATGGAGTTAATTGATATTTATAGGACATTCCATCCAAAAACAACAGAATACACATTTTTCTCAAGTGCTCATGGAACATTCTCCAGGATACATCATATCTTGGGTCACAAATCAAGCCTTGGTAAACTTAAGAAAATTGAAATTGTATCAAGTAGCTTTTCTGACCACAACGCCATGAGACTAGATATCAATTACAGGAAAAGATCTGTAAAAAATACAAACACATGGAGGCTAAACAATACACTACTTAATAATGAAGTGATCACTGAAGAAATCAAAGAGGAAATCAAAAAATACCTAGAAACAAATGACAATGGAGACACAACGACCCAAAACCTGTGGGATGCAGCAAAAGCAGTTCTAAGGGGGAAGTTTATAGCAATACAAGCCCACCTTAAGAAGCAGGAAACATCTCGAATAAACAACCTAACCTTGCACCTCAAGCAATTAGAGAAAGAAGAACAAAAAAACCCCAAAGCTAGCAGAAGGAAAGAAATCATAAAAATCAGATCAGAAATAAATGAAAAAGAAATGAAGGAAACAATAGCAAAGATCAATAAAACTAAAAGCTGGTTCTTTGAGAAGATAAACAAAATAGATAAACCACTAGCCAGACTCATCAAGAAAAAAAGGGAGAAAACTCAAATCAATAGAATTAGAAATGAAAAAGGAGAGGTAACAACTGACACTGCAGAAATAAAAGAGATCATGAGAGATTACTACAAGCAACTCTATGCCAATAAAATGGACAATCTGGAAGAAATGGACAAATTCTTAGAAATGCACAACCTGCCAAGACTGAATCAGGAAGAAATAGAAAATATGAACAGACCAATCACAAGCACTGAAATTGAAACTGTGATTAAAAATCTTCCAACAAACAAAAGCCCAGGACCAGATGGCTTCACAGGCGAATTCTATCAAACATTTAGAGAAGAGCTAACACCTATCCTTCTCAAACTCTTCCAAAATATAGCAGAGGGAGGAACACTCCCAAATTCCTTCTACGAGGCCACCATCACCTTGATACCAAAACCAGACAAGGATGTCACAAAGAAAGAAAACTACAGGCCAATATCACTGATGAACATAGATGCAAAAATTCTCAACAAAATACTAGCAAACAGAATCCAACAGCACATTAAAAGGATCATACACCATGATCAAGTGGGGTTTATTCCAGGAATGCAAGGATTCTTCAATATACGCAAATCTATCAATGTGATAAACCATATTAACAAACTGAAGGAGAAAAACCATATGATCATCTCAACAGATGCAGAGAAAGCTTTTGACAAAATTCAACACCCATTTATGATAAAAACCCTGCAGAAAGTAGGCATAGAGGGAACTTTCCTCAACATAATAAAGGCCATATATGACAAACTCAAAGCCAACGTCATCCTCAATGGTGAAAAACTGAAAGCATTTCCACTAAGATCAGGAACAAGACAAGGTTGCCCACTCTCACCACTCTTATTCAACACTGTTTTGGAAGTTTTAGCCACAGCAATCAGAGAAGAAAAGGAAATAAAAGGAATCCAAATCAGAAAAGAAGAAGTAAAGCTGTCACTGTTTGCAGATGACATGATCCTATACATAGAGAACCCTAAAGATGCTACCAGAAAACTACTAGAGCTAATCAATGAATTTGGTAAAGTGGCAGGATACAAAATTAATGCACAGAAATCTCTGGCATTCCTATATACTAATGATGAAAAATCTGAAAGTGAAATCAAGAAAACACTCCCATTTACCATTGCAACAAAAAGAATAAAATATCTAGGAATAAACCTACCTAAGGAGACAAAAGATCTGTATGCAGAAAATTATAAGACACTGATGAAAGAAATTAAAGATGATACAAATAGATGGAGAGATATACCATGTTCTTGGATTGGAAGAATCAACATTGTGAAAATGACTCTACTACCCAAAGCAATCTATAGATTCAATGCAATCCCTATCAAACTACCACTGGCATTTTTCACAGAACTAGAACAAAAAATTTTGCAATTTGTATGGAAACACAAAAGACCCCGAATAGCCAAAGCAATCTTGAGAATGAAAGAAGGAACTGGAGGAATCAGGCTCCCAGACTTCAGACTATACTACAAAGCTACAGTTATCAAGACGGTATGGTACTGGCACAAAAACAGAAAGATAGATCAATGGAACAGGATAGAAAGCCCAGAGATAAACCCACGCACATATGGTCACCTTATCTTTGACAAAGGAGGCAGAAATGTACAGTGGAGAAAGGACAGCCTATTCAATAAGTGGTGCTGGGAAAACTGGACAGCTACATGTAAAAGTATGAGATTAGATCACTCCCTAACACCATACACAAAAGTAAGCTCAAAATGGATTAAAGACCTAAATGTAAGGCCAGAAACTATCAAACTCTTAGAGGAAAACATAGGCAGAACACTCTATGACATAAATCACAGCAAGGTCCTTTTTGACCCACCTCCTAGAGAAATGGAAATAAAAACAAAAGTAAACAAATGGGACCTAATGAAACTTAAAAGCTTTTGCGCAGCAAAGGAAACCATAAAGAAGACCAAAAGACAACCCTCAGAATGGGAGAAAATATTTGCAAATGAAGCAACGGTCAAAGGATTAATCTCCAAAATTTATAAGCAGCCTATGCAGCTTAATAACAAAAAAACAAACAACCCAATCCAAAAATGGGCAGAAGACCTAAATAGACATTTCTCCAAAGAAGATATACAGAGTGCCAACAAACAAATGAAAGAATGCTCAACATCACTAATCATTAGAGAAATGCAAATCAAAACTACAATGAGACATCATCTCACACCAGTCAGAATGGCCATCATCAAAAAATCTAGAAACAATAAATGCTGGAGAGGGTGTGGAGAAAAGGGAACCCTCTTACACTGTTGGTGGGAATGTAAGTTGATACAGCCACTGTGGAGAACAGTATGGAGGTTCCTTAAAAAGATACAAATAGAACTACCATATGACCCAGCAATCCCACTACTGGGCATATACCCTGAGAAAACCATAATTCAAAAAGAGTCATGTACCAAAATGTTCATTGCAGCTCTATTTACAATAGCCCAGAGATAGAAACAACCTAAGTGTCCATCATCGGATGAATGGATAAAGAAGATGTGGCACATATATACAATGGAATATTACTCAGCCATAAAAAGAGACGAAATTGAGCTATTTGTAATGAGGGGGATAGACCTAGAGTCTGTCATACAGAGTGAAGTAAGTCAGAAAGAGAGAGACAAATACCGTATGCTAACACATATATATGGAATTTTAAAAAAATTGTCATGAAAAACCTAGGGGTGAAACAGGAATAAAGACACAGACTTACTAGAGAATGGGCTTGAGGCTATGGGGAGGGGGAAGGGTAAACGGTGACAAAGCGATAAAGAGGCATGGACATATATACACTACCAAAAGTAAGGTAGTTAGCTAGTGGGAAGCAGCCGCATAGCACAGGGAGATCAGCTCGGTGCTTTGTGACCGCCTGGAGGGGTGGGATAGGGAGGGTGGGAGGGAGGGAGACGCAAGCGGGAAGAGATATGGGAATATATGTATATATATAACTGATTCATTTTGTTGTGAAGCTGAAACTAACATACCATTGTAAAGCAATTATACTCCAATAAAGATGTTAAAAAAAAAAAAAAAGAGTGGTGAGAGTGGGCAACCTTGTCTTGCTCCTGATCTTAGTGGAAATGCTTTCAGTTTTTCACCATTGAGGAAAACGTTTGCTGTGGGCTTGTCATATATGGCCTTTATTATGTTGAGGAAAGTTCCCTCTATGCCTACTTTCTGCAGGGTTTTTATCATAAATGGGTGTTGAATTTTGTCAAAAGCTTTCTCTGTATCTATTGAGATGATCATATGGTTTTTCTCCTTCAATTTGTTAATATGGTTTATCACATTGATAGATTTGCATATATTGAAGAATCCTTGCATTCCTGGAATAAACCCCACTTGATCATGGTGTATGATACCTTTAATGTGCTGTTGGATTCTGTTTGCTAGTATTTTGTGGAGGATTCTTGCATCTATGTTCATCAGTGATATTGGCCTGTAGTTTTCTTTCTTTGTGACATCCTTGTCTGGTTTTGGTATCAAGGTGATGGTGGCCTCGTAGAAGGAATTTGGGAGTGTTCCTCCCTCTGCTATATTTTGGAAGAGTTTGAGAAGGATAGGTGTTAGCTCTTCTCTAAATGTTTGATAGAATTTGCCTGTGAAGCCATCTGGTCCTGGGCTTTTGTTTGTTGGAAGATTTTTAATCAGAGTTTCAATTTCATTTCTTGTGATTGGTCTGTTTATATTTTCTATTTCTTCCTGATTCAGTCTTGGCAGTTTGTACATTTCTAAGAATTTGTCCATTTCATCCAGATTGTCCATTTCATTGGCATAGAGTTGCTTGTAGTAATCTCTCATGATCTCTTTTATTTCTGCAGTGTCGGTTGTTACCTCTCCTTTTTCATTTCTAATTCTATTGATTTGTGTCTTCTCCCTTTTTTTCTTGATGCGTCTGGCTAGTGGTTTATCTATTTTGTTTATCTTCTCAAAGTACCAGCTTTTAGCTTTATTGATCTTTGCTATTGTTTCCTTCATTTCTTTTTCATTTATATCTGATCTGATTTTTATGATTTCTTTCTTTCTGCTAGCTTTGGGGTTTTTTTTGTTCTTCTTTCTCTAATTGCTTGAGGTGCAAGGTTAGGTTGTTTATTCGAGATGTTTCCTGCTTCTTAAGGTGGGCTTGTATTGCTATAACTTTGTGTGATTTTGTCTGTACAGCTTTGCTTTAACCATTTGTCCTAGGGTTCTGTGGTTCTGTCTATCCTTTTTTTTTTTTTTGTATAGTTTTTATTGCCTCTTAACATTGGTGGATTAGTTTTTGGGCTTGGTGGCTCTCTTCTTTCTTTCTATTTTTTATTACTTTTAAAATTCTTAATATTTATTTTAATACATTTAAAGTTTTCTTTTCTCTCCTCTTTCTCTCTCTCTCTCTCTCCTGTCTCTCTTTCTTTCCTCCATTTTCTGCTCAGCTGTGTGGCCAATGGGTATTGGTGCTCCAGCCAGGTGCCAGGATTGAGCCTCTGAGGTGGGAGAGTTGAGTCGAGGACATTGGTCCACAAGAGGCCTCTTGGCTCCATGTAATATCAAACAAAAAGAGCTCTCCCAGAGATCTCCATCTCCATGCTAAGATCCAGCCCCACTCAATGACCAGCAAGCTACAGTGCTGGACACTCTATGCCAAACAACTAGCAAGACGGAAACACAGACACACCCATTAGCAGAGAGGCTGCCTAAACTCATAATAAGTTCAGAGAACACCAATACACACAATTGGACATGGTGCTGCCTACCAGAAAGAGAAGATTCAGACTCATCCACCAGAACACAGACACCAGTACCCTCCACCAGGAAGCCTCCAAAACCCACTGAACCAACGTTACCCACTGGGGGCAGACATGAAAAACAACAAAAATTATCAACCTGCAGCCAGCAAAAAGGAGATCCCAAACACAGTATGTTAAGCAAAATGAGAAGGCAGAGAAATACACAGCAGATGAAGGGGCAATGTAAAAACACATCAGACCAAACAAATGAAGAGAAAATAGGCAGTCTACCTGAAAAAAATTTAGAGTCATGATAGTAAAGATGATCCAAATTCTTGTAAATGGAATGGAGAAAATACAAGAAATGTTTAACAAGGACCTAGAAGAATTAAAGAGCAAAACAAACGATGATTTAAAACACAATAAATGAAATTAAAAATTCTCCAGAAGGCATCAATTGCAGAAAAAAATGAGGCAGAGGACTGAAAAGTGACCTGGAAGATAAAACAGTAGAAATAACTACCACAGAACAGAATAAAAAAAAAAAAAAGGAATGAGGGCTTCCCTGGTGGTTCAGTGGTTGAGAGTCCACCTGCCGATGCAGGGGACATAGGTTTGTGCCCTGGTCTGGAAAGATTCCACATGCCACAGAGCGGCTAGGCCCATGAGCCATGGCTGCTGAGCCTGCGCGTCCAGAGCCTGTGCTCTGCAATGGGAGAGACCACAACAGTGAGAGGGCCACGTACTGCAAAAAAAAAAAAAAAAAGGAATAAAAAGAATTGTGGACAGGCCAAGAGTCCTCTGGGACAACATTAAAGGCACTAACATTTGAATTATATGGGTCCCAGAAGAAGAAGAAGAAAAAAGAGAGACTGAGAAAATATTTGAAAAGCTTATATTTGAAAACTTCCCAAACATGGGAAAGAAAAATAGTCAACCAACTCTAGGAAGTCAATCAAGTAAAGGAAGAACAGAGAGTCCCATACAGGATAAATCCAAGGAGAAACACGTTAAGACATATATTAATCAAACTATCAAAAATTAAATACAAAGAAAAAATATTAAAAGCAGCAAGGGAAAGCAACAGAAAACATTACAGGGTATCCCCATAAGGTTAAAAGCTAATCTTCTTTTTCATTTTTTTAAACATGTTTATTGGAATATAATTGCTTTACAATGGTGTGTTAGTTTCTGCTTTATAACAAAGTGAATCCGTTATACATATACATATACATATACATATATCCCAATATCTCTTCCCTCTTGCGTCTTCCTCCCTCCCACCCTCTCTATCCCACTCCTCAAGGTGGTCACAAAACACCGATCTTATCTTCATGTGCTATGTGGCTGCTTCCCACTAGCTATCTATTTTATATGTGGTAGTGTATATATGATCATGACACTCTCTCACTTTGTCCCAGCTTACACTTCCCCCTCCCCATATCCTCAAGTCCATTCTCTAGTAGGTCTGTGTCTTTATTCCTGTCTTGCCCCTAGGTTCCTCATGACCATATTTTTTTGTTTTGTTAGATTCTATATATATATATATATATATATATATATATATGTTAGCATACGGTATTTGTTTTTCTCTTTCAGAGTTACTTCACTCTAACAGCTGATCTTTCAGCAGAAACTCTGAAAGCCAGAAGGGAGTGGCAGGACATATTTAAAGTGATGAAGTAGAAAAACATACAACCAAGATTACTCTATCCAACAAGGATCTCATTCAGAGAGAGATTAAAAGCTTTACAGACAAGCAAAACTTAAGAGAATTCAGCACCTCCAAACCAGCTTTACAACAAATGCTAAAGGAACTTCTCTAGGCAGGAAACACAAGAGAAGGAAAAAACCTACAATAAAAAACACAGGACAATTAAGAAAATGGTAATAGCAACATACATATCAATAATTACCTTATTGATACAATAATATATTAATATATATTAAATATTATTTATTATTAATTAAATATTATAATTTAATTAATAATACATTAATATATGATATAATAATAATCCCCGAATAGCCAAAGCAATCTTGAGAAAGAAAAATGGAGTTGAAGGAATCAAGCTTGCTGACTTCAGACTATACTACAAAGCTACAGAAATCAAGACAGTAGGGTACTAGCATAGAAACAGAAATATAGATCAATGGAACAGTATAGAAAGCCCAGAGATAAACCCATGCACATAAGGTCACCTTATCTCTGATAAAGGAGGCAAGAATATACAGTGGAGAAAAGGCAGCCTGTTCAATACGTGGTGCTCGGAAAACTGGACAGCTACATGTAAAAGAATGAAATTAGAACACTCCCTAACACCATACACCAAAATAAACTCAAAATGGATAAAAGACCTAAATGTAAGGCAAGACACCATCAAACACTTAGAGGAAAACATAGGCAGAATACTCTATGACATAAATCACAGCAAGATCCTTTTTGACACACCTCCTAGAGAAATAGAAATAAAAACAAAAATAAACAAATGGGACCTAATGAAACTTAAAAGATTTTTCACAGCAAAGGAAACCATAACAAGATGAAAAGACAACCCTCAGAATGCCAGAAAATATTTGCAATTGAAGCAACGGACAAAGGATTAAACTCCAAAATTTACAAGCAGCTCATGCAGCTCAATATTAAAGAAACAAACAACCCAATCCAAAAATGGGCAGAAGACCTAAATACACATTTCTCCAAAGAAGATATACAGATTGCCAACAGACACTTGAAAGTATGCTCAATATCATTAATCATTAGAGAAATGCAAATCAAAACTACAATGAAATATCATCTTACACCGGTCAGAATGGCCGTCATTAATAAATCTGAAAACAATAAATGCTGGAGAGGGTGTGGAGAAAAGGGAACCCTTGAAGGAGATTCAACATGGTGGAAGGGTAAGACGTGGAGATCACCTTCCTCTCCACAAATACAACAGAAATACATCTACATGTACAACCGCTCCTACAGAACACCTACTGAACGCTGGCAGAAGACCTCAGCCCTCCCAAAAGGCAAGAAACTCCCCACGTACCTGCGTGGGGCAAAAGAAAAAAGAAGAAACAGAGTCAAAAGAATAGGGATGATACCTGCACCAGTGGGAGGGAGCTGTGAAGGAGAAAAGGTTTCCACACACTAGGAAGCCCCTTCGTGGGCAGAGACTCCGGTTGTGGAGGGGGAAGTTTCAGAGCTACAGAGGACAGCACAACAACAGGTGTATGGAGGGCAAAGTGGAGAGATTCCGAAAAGAGGATCGGTGCTGATCAGCATTCAGCAGCCCGAGAGACTGGTCTGCTCATGTGCTGGGACGGGTGGGGGCTGGAAGCTGAGGATCGGGCTTCAGTCGGATCCCAGGGAGAGGACTGGGGTTGGCTGCGTGAATACAACCTGATGGGGCTAGTGTGCCACGGCTAGCCGGGAGGGAGTCCAGAAAAGAGTCTGGAGCTGCCAAAGAGGCAAGAGACTTTTTTTTGCCTCTGATTCCTGGTGCGTGAGAAGAGGGGATTAAGAGCACCACTTAAAGGAGCTCCAGAGATGGGTGCGAGCCACAGCTAACAGCGGAGACCACAGAGATGGGCATGGGATGCTAAGGCTGCTGCTGCAGCGACCAAGAAGCCTGTATGAAAGCACAGGTCACTGTTCACACCTCCCCACCCGGGAGCCTGTGCATCCCACTACTGCTAGGGTCCCGAGATGGAGGGACAACTTCCCTGGGAGAACGCACGGCACACCTCAGGCTGGCAAAATCACACTGACCTCTGCCGCTGCAGGCTTGCCCCGCATCCGTACCACTCCCTTCCCCAGGCCTGAGTGAGCCATAGCCCCCAAATCAGCTGTTCCTTTAACTCCGTCCTGTCTGAGAGAAGAACAGATTCCCTCAGGCGACCTACATGGAGAGGCAGGTCCAAATCCATAGGTGAACACCAGGAATTGTGGGAAAAAAGAAGAGAAGGGGAAATTTCTCCCAGCAGCCTCAGGAGCAGAGGATTAAATCAGCACAATCAACTTGATGTACCCTGCCTCTGTGGAATACCTGAATAGACAACGAATCATCCAAAATTGAGAAGTCCCAATTGGACTTTGTGAGCAAAGATATATATATATATACTTTTTTCTCTTTCTGTGAATGTGTAATCAACTGAAAACATTTAAGAAAATGGTAACAGGAACATACATATCAATAATTTACTTAAATGTAAATGGTTTAAATGCTCCAACCAAAAGACATAGACTGGCTGAATGGATACAGAAAAAGACCCGTATATATGCTGTCTACAACAGACCCACTTCAGACCTAAGGACACATACAGACTGAAAGTGAGGGTATGGAAAAAGATATTCTATGCAAATAGAATAAAGAAGAAGGTGAAGTAGCAATTCACATATCAGACAAAAGAGAGTTAAAAACAATGACTATTAGAAGAGAAAAAGAAGGACACTACATAATGATCAAGGGAACAATTCAAGTAGAAGATATAAAAATTGTAAATATTTATGCACCATAGAAAGGAGCTCCTCAATACATAAGACAAATAGTAACAACCTTAAAGGGGAAATTGACAGTAATATAATAATAGTATGGGAATATTAACACCCTGTTTCACAAATGCACAGGTCATCCAAAATGAAAATAAATAAGGAAACACAAGGTTTAAATCATACATTAAACAAGATGGACTTAATTGGTATTTATATGACATTGCATCCAAAAACAGCAGAATACAATTTCTTCTTAAGTGCTCATGGAACATTCTCCAGGATAGATCATATCTTGGGTCACAACTCAAGCCTTGGTAAATTTAAGAAATTTGAAATCACATAAAGTATTTTTTCCTACCCCAACACTATGAGACTAGATATCAATTACAGGAAAAATGTGTAAAACATACAAACACATGGATGCTAAACAATACGATACTAGATAATCAAGAGATTACTGAAGAAAGCAAAGAGGAAATTAAAAAATACCTAGAAACAAATAAGAATGAAAACACGACGACGCAAAATCTATGGGATGCACCACAAGCAGTTCTATGAGGGAAGTATATAGCAATACAATCCCACCTTAAGAAAAAAAAAACATCTCAAATAAACAACACAACCTTACAACTAAAGGAATTAGGGAAAGAAGAACAAAAAAACCACAAAGTTAGCAGAAAGAAAGAAGACATAAAGATCAGATGACAAATAAATGAAGGAAATTATAGGAAAAATCAATAAAACTAAAAGCTGGTTCTTTGAGAAGATAAACAAAATTGATAAACCATTAGCCAGACTCATCAAGAAAAAAAGTGAGAAGACTCAAATCAATAGAATTAGAAATGAAAAAGGAGAAGTAACAACTGACACTGCAGAAATACAAAGGATCATGAGAGACTACTAAAAGCAACTCTAAGCCAATGAAATGGACAACCTGGAAGAAATGGACAAAGTCATAGAAATACACAACTTTCTGAGACTGAAACAGGAAGAAATACAAAATATGAACAATCCAATCACAAGAACTGAAATTGAAACTGTGATTAAAAATATTCCAAGAAAAAAAAGCCCAGGACCAAATGGATTCACAGGTGAATTCTATCAAACATTTAGAGAAGAGCTAACACCTATCCTTCTCAAACTCTTCCGAAATAGAGCAGAGGGAGAAACACTCCCAAACTCATTATAGAGGCCACGATCACCCTGATACAAAAACCAGACAAAGACGTTACAAAGAAAGAAAACTACAGAGCAATATCGCTGATGAATATAGATGCAAATATCATCAACAAAATACTAGCAAACAGAAACCAACAGCACATTAAAATGATCATACACCATGATCAAGTGGGGTTTATCCCAGGAACATAAGGAATCTTAAATATATGCAAATTGATCAATGTGATACAGCATATTAACAAATTGAAGGAGAAACACCATATGATCATCTCAGTAGATGGAGAAAAAGCTTTGCACAAAAGTAAACACAGATTTATGATAAAAACCCTCCAGAAAGCAGGCATAGAGGGAACTTTCCTCAACATAATAGAGGCCATATATAACAAACACACAGTCAACATCATCCTCAATGGTGAAAAAGTGATACCATTTCCACTAGGATCAGGAACAAGACAAGGTTGCCCACTCTCACCACAGTTATTCAACAAAGTGTTGGAAATTTTAGCCACAGCAATCAGAGAAGAAAAAGAAACAAAAAGAATCCAAATTGGAAAAAAAAAGTGAAGATGTCACTCTTTGCAGATGACATGATACTCTACATAGAGAATCCTAAATATGATACCAGAAAACTACTAGAGCTAATGAATGAATTTGGTAAAGTAACAGGGTACAAAATTAATGCACAGAAATCTCTGGCATTCCTATACACTAATGATGAAAAATCTGAAAGTGAAATTAAGAAAACACTCCCATTTACCATTGCAACAAAAAGAATAAAATATCTAGGAATAAACCTACCTAAGGAGACAAAAGACCTGTATGCAGAAAATTATAAGACACTGATGAAAGAAAGATGATACAAATAGATGGGGAGATTTACCATGTTCTTGGATTGGAAGAATGACCATTTTTAAAATGAATCTACTACCCAAAGCAATCTACAGATTCAATGAAATCGCTATCAAACTACCACTGGCATTTTTCACAGAACTAGAACAAAAAATTTCACAATCTGTATGGAAAGAAAAAAGACCCCTCATAGCCACAACAATCTTGAAAATGGAAAATGGAGCTGGAAGAATCAGGCTTGCTGACTTCAGACTACACTACAAGGTAAAGTAATCAAGACAGTATGTTACTGGCACAGAAACAGAAATATAGATCAATGGAACAGGATAGAAAGACCAGAGATAAACCCATGCACATATGGTCACCTTATCTTTAATAAACAAGGCAAGAATATACAGTGGAGAAAAGACAACCTCTTCAATAATTGGTGATGGGAGAATCGGACAGCTACATGCAAAAGAATGAAATTAGAACACTCCCTAACCCCATACACAAAAAGAAATTCAAAATGGATTAAAGACCTAAATGTAAGGCCAGATACTATCAAACTCTTAGAGGAAAACATAGGCAGAACACTCTATGCCATAAATCACAGCAAGATCCTTTATGACTGAACTCCTAGAGAATTGGAAATTAAAAAAAAATAAATAAACAAATGGGACCTAATGAAACTTAAAAGCTTTTGCACAGCAAAGGAAACCATAAACAAGACCAAAAGACAAACTGCACAATGGCAGAAAATATTGCAAATGAAGCAACTGACAAAGGATTAATTTCCAAAATTTACAAGCAGCTCATGCAGCTCAATAACAAAAAAACAAACAACCCAATCCAAAAATGGGCAGAAAACCTAAATAGACATTTCTCCAAAGAAGATATACAGACTGCCAACTAACACATGAAAGAATGCTTAACACCATTAATCATTAGAGAAATGCAAATCAAAACTACAATGAGACATCATCTCACACCAGTCAGAATGGCCATCATCAAAAAATCTAGAAACAATAAATGCTGGTGAGGGTGTGGAGAAAAGGAAACACTCTTGCACTGCTGGTGGGAATGTGAATTGGTACAGCCACTATGGAGAACAGTATGGAGGTTCCTTAAAAAACTACAAATAGAACTACCATATGACCCAGCAATCGCACTACTGGGCATATACCCTGAGAAAACCATAATTCAAAAAGAGTCATGTACCAAAATGTTCATTGAAGCTCTATTTACAATAGCCCAGAGATAGAAACAACCTATGTGTCCATCATCAGATGAATGGATAAAGAAGATGTGGCACATATATACAAAGGAATATTACTCAGCCATAAAAAGAAATGAAATTAAGCTATTTATAATGAGGTGAGTAGACCTAGAGAATGTCATACAGAGTGAAGTAAGTCAGAAAAAGAAAGACAAATACCATATGCTAACACATATATATGGAATTTAAGGAAAAAAATGTCATGAAGAACCTAGGGTTAAGACAGGAATAAAGACAGAAATCCACTAGAGAATGGAGTTGAGGATATGGGAAGTGGGAAGGGTAAGCTGTGACAAAACGAGAGGGAGGCATGGACATATATACACTACCAAACGTAAGGTAGATAGCTAGTGGGAAGCGGCTGCATAATAGCACAGGGAGATCAGCTCGGTGGTTTGTGACCACCTAGAGGGGTAGTATAGGGAGTGTGGAAGGGAGGGAGACACATGACGGAAGAGACATGGGAAAACATGTATATATATAACTGATTCACTTTGTTATAAAGCACAAACTAACACACCATTGTAAAGCAATTATATTCCAATAAAGATGTTTTAAAAAAGCATAATATATCTAGGAATAAACCTACCTAGGAGAAGAAAACCTGTATGCAGAATATTTTAAGATGCTGATGAAAGAAATTAAAGGTGATACAAATAGCTGGAAAGTTATACCGTTATCTTCGATTGGAAGAATCAACAATGTGAAAATGATTCTGCTACGCAAATCAAGCTATATATCCAATGCAATCCCTATCAAACTACTACTGGCATTTTTCACAGAACGAGAACAAAAAATTTCACAATTTGTATGGAAACACAAAAGAACACGAAAAGGCAAAGCAGTCCTGAGAAAGAAATCAGAGCTGGTGGAATCAGGCTTCCTGACTTCCGACTATACTACAAAGCTACAGTAATCAAGACATTACGGTACTGGCACAAAAACAGAAATATACATCAATGGAACAGCATAGAAAGCCCAGAGATAAACACACGCACATATGTTCAACTTATCTTTGATAAAGGAGGCAAGAATATACAGTGGAGAAAAGGCAGCCTGTTCAATACGTGGTGCTCAGAAAACTGGACAGCTACATGTAAAAGAATGAAATTAAAACACTCCCTAACACCATACACAAAAAGAAACCAAAATGTATTAAAGACCTCAATGTAAGACCAGATACTATCAAACTTTTAGGAGAAAACATAGGCAGAACATTCTAGGACATAAATCAAAACAAGATCCTTTTTAGCCACCTCCTATACAAATGGAAATAAAAACAAAAATAAACAAATGAAAACTAATGAAATTCAAAAGGTTTTGCACAGCCAAGGAAACCTTCAACAAGACGAAAAGACAACCATCAGAATGAGAGAAAATATTTGCAAATGAAGCAGCTGTCAAAGGATTAATCTCCAAAATTTACATGCAGCTCATGCAGCTTAATAACAAAAAAACAAACAACCCAATCCAAAAATGGGCAGAAGACCTAAATAGACATTTCTCCAAAGAAGATGTACAGACTGCCAACAAACACATGAAAGAATGCTCAACATCACTAATCATTAGAGAAATGCAAATCAAAACTACAATGAGATATCATCTCACACCAGTCAGAATGGCCATCACCAAAAAATCTAGAAACAAAAAATGCTGGAGAGGGTGTGGAGAAAAGGGAACACTCTTGCACTGTTGGTGGGAATGTAAATTGATACAGCCACTGTGGAGAACAGTATGGAGGTTCCTTAAAAAACTGCAAATAGAACTACCATATGACCCAGCAATGCCACTACCGGGCATATACCCTGAGAAAACCATAATTCAAAAAGAGTCATGTACCAAAATGTTCATTGCCACTCTACTTACAATAGCCAGAACATGGAAGCAACCTACGTGTCCATCAACAGATGAATGGATAAAGAAGATGTGGCACATATATACAATGGAATATTAGTCAGCCATAAAGAGCAACGAAATTGAGTTATTTGTAGTGAGGTGGTGTATATAAAGTCTGTCATACACAGTGAAGTAAGTGAGAAAGAGAAAAACAAATATCGTATACTGACACATATATATGGAATGTCAGGAAAAACAAAATTCATGAAGAACCTAGAGGCAAGACGAGAATAAAGACACAGACCTACTAGAGAATGGACTTTAGGATATGGGGAGGGGGAAGGGTTAGTTGTGACAAAGTGAGAGAGTGGCATGGACTATATACACTACCAAACATAAAATAGATAGCTAGTGGGAAGTAGCCGCATAGCACAGGGAGATCAGCTCTGTGATTTGTGACCACCTAGAGGGGTGGTTTAGGGAGGGTGGGAGGCAGGGAGATGCAAGACTGAAGAGATATGGGGACATATGTATATGTATAACTGATTCAGTTTGTTAGAAATCAGAAACTAACACACAATTTTAATGCAATTGTACTCCAATAAAGATGTTATGAAAGAAAGAAAAAGGTTTCAACAGCATTCTATACCCATTTATGTTAAAAACCCTACAGAAAGTAGGCATAGATGGAACTTACTTCAACATAATAAAGGCCATATATGAGAAACCCACAGTCGATATCATTCTCAATGGTGAAAAACTGAAACCATTTCCTCTAAGATCAGGAGCAAGACAAGTTTGTCCACTCTCACCACTATTATTCAACATAGTTTTGGAAGTTTTAGCCACAGACGTCATAGAAGTAAAAGAAATCAAAATAATGCAAATCGGAAAAGAAGTAAAGCTGTCACTGTTTCCAGATGACATGATACTATACATAGAGAATCTTAAAGATGCTACCAGAAAACTACTAGAGCTAATCAATGAATTTGATAAAGTAGCAGGATACAAAATTATTACACAGAAATCTCTCTCATTCCTGTACACAAATCATGAAAATTCTGAAAGAGACATTAATGAAACACTCACATTTACCATTGCAACAAAAAAATAAAATACATAGGAATAAATCTACCCAAGGAGACTAAAGACCTGTATGCAGAAAACTATAAGACACTGATGAAATAAATTAAAGATCATACAAACAGATGGAGAGATATGCCATGTTCTCGGGTTTGAAGAATCACCATTGTGAAAATGACTATACTACCCAAAGCAATGTACAGATTCAATGCAATACCTATGAAACTACCAATGGCATTTTTCACAGAAGTAGAAGACATATTTCACAACCTGTATGGAAACACAAAAGATACCGAATAGCCAAAGCAATCTTCATAAAGAAAAATGGAGCTGGATACATCAGGCTTCCAGACTTAAGACTATAGTACAAAGCTACAGTAATCAAGACAGTATGGTACTGTCACAAAAACAGAAATATAGATCAATGGAATAGGATAGAAATCTCAGAGGTAAACCCCCACATATATGGTCACCTTATCTTTCATAAAGGAGGGAAGAATACAATGGAGAAGAGACAGACTCTTCAATAAATGTTGCTGGGCAGTCTGGACACTTGTATGTATAGGAATGAAATTGGAACACTCCATAACACCATACACAAAAATAAACTCAAAATTTATTAAAGGCCTAAATGTAAGGCCAGACACTGTCAAACTCTTAGAGGAAAATCTACGCAGAATCCTCCATGACTTAAATCACAGCAGGATCCTTTTTGACCCACCTCCTGGATTAATGGAAATAAAAACAAAATAAACAACTGGGACATAATGAAACTTAGAAGATTTTCCACAGCAAAGGAAACCATAAACAAGATGAAAAGACAACCCTCAGAATGGGAGACAATATTTGCAAATGAAGCAACTGACAAAGGATTAATCTCCAAAATATACAAGCAGTCATGCAGCTCAATAGCAAAAAGAAAAAACAACGCAATTCAAAAATGGGAAGAAGGACTAAATAGACATTTCTCCAAAAAAGTTATACAGATTGCCAACAAACACATGAAAGTATGCTCAACATCACTAATCATTAGAGGAATGTAAATCAAAACTCCAATTTGCTATCACCTCACACTGGTCAGAATGTCCATCATGAAAATATCTACAAACAATAAATGCTGCAGTGGTTGTGGAGAAAAGGGAACCCTCTTGCACTGTTGGTCGGAATGTAAATTGATACAGCCACTATTGAGAACATTATGGAGGTTCCTTAACAAACTAAATATAGAACTACCATATGACCCAGCAATTGCACTACTGGGGATATGCCCTGAGAAAACCATAATTCAAAAAGAGTCATGGGAGGAACTTCAAGTTGGTGGAAGAATAAGACATGGAGATCAGCTTCCTCCCCACAAATACATCAGAAACTCTTCTAAATGTGGAACAACTCCTACAGAACACCTACTGAATGCTGGCAGAAGACCGCAGACCTCCCAAAAAGAAAAAAACCTCCCCACGTACCTGGGCCAAAAGAAAAGACAGAGTCAAAAGAATAGGGACGCGACCTATAAGAGTGGGAGGGAGCTGTGAAGGTGGAAACGTTTCCACACACTAGGAAGCCCCTTCGTGGGTGGAGATGGCGGGTGGCAGTGGGGGGCATCTTCATAGCCACCAAGGGGAGCTCAGCAACAGGGGTGCAGAGGGCAAAGCAGAGAGATTGCTGCACAGAGGATTGATGCCCACCAGCACTCACCAGCCCAAGAGGCTTGTCTGCTCTCCCGCTGGGGTGGACTGGGGTTGGGAGCTGACGCTCCGACTTCGGTCTGAATCCTGGAAGAAGATGGAGGTTGGCTGCGTGAACACAGCCTGAAGGAGGCTAGTGCACCACGGCTAGCTGGGAGGGAGTCCAGGAAAATGTCTGGAACTGCCAAAGAAGCAAGAGACTTTTTCATGCCTCTTTGTTCCCTGGTGCAGGAGGAGAAGGCATTAAGATCTCTGCTTGTAGCACAGGGAGATCAGCTCGGCACTTTGTGACCACCTAGAGGGGTGGGATAGGGAGGGTGGGAGGCAGAGAGATGCAAGAGGGAAGAGATATGGGGACATATGTATATGTATAACTGATTCACTTTCTTATAAAGGAGAAACTGACACACCATTGTAAAGCAATTATACTCTACTAAAGATGTTAAAAAAAAAACCCACAAGAAGATCACTGCTTGAAGAGGCTCCAGAGACAGGCGGGATCCGCGGCTATCAGCGTGGACCCCAGAGAAGGGCATGAGACACGGTGGCTGCTGCTGCAGCCACCAAGAAGCCAGTGTGCAAGCACAGAGCACGATCCACAACTTCCCTCCCAGGAGCCTCTGCAGCCTGCCAATGCTAGGGTCCCATGTCCAGGGACAACTTACCCAGGAGAACACACAGCACACATAATGTTGTTGCAATGTCATATTGGCCTCTGCCGCCGCAGGCTTGCGCCGCACACCATAAACATCCCTCCCCCTGGCCTGAGTGAGTCAGAGCCCCAGAAGCACCTGTACCTTTAACCCCGTCCTGTCTGAGAGAAGAACAGAGGCCCTCAGGCGACCTACACGCAGAGGCAGGGCCAAATCCAAAGCTGAATCCTAGGAGGTGTGTGAACAAAGAAGAGAAAGGGAAATCTCTCCAAGCAGCCTCAGGAGCAGTGAATTAAATCTCCACAGTCAACTTAATGTACCCTGTATCTGTGGAAAACCTCAGTAGACAACGAATGATCAAAATTCAGGAGGTGGACTGTGGGAACAACGATATAGATATATTATTTCCCTCTTTCTCTATTTGTGAGTGTGTATGCATATGCATCTCTCTGTGATTTGTCTGTATAGCTTTGCTTTACCATTTGTCCTAGGGTCCTGTCATTCCATTTTTTTTTTTAGTATAGTTTTCAACACTTTTTATCATGGGTGGATTTGTTTCTTGGTTGTTCTTTCTTTCTAAGTACTTAAAAATTTTTTAATACTTATTTTTGTTCTTAATTTTATAAATATTTTATTTCATTTTATCTTTTTCTTTCTTTCTTTCTTTTTATCTCCCTTTTATTCTGAGCCATATGGATGATGGACTCTTGGTGCTGGAACCAGGAGTCAGGGCTGTGCCTCTGAGGTAAGAAAGCCAAGTTCAGGAAATTGGTCCACCAGAGACCTCCAAGCTCCATGTAATATCAAACGGCAAAATATCACAGAGATCTCCATCTCAACACCAACCGCACTCCACTCAACGACCAGTAAGCTACAGTGCAAGACACCCTATGCCAAAGAAGTAGTAAGACAGGAACGCAACCCCATCCATTAGCACAGAGGCTGCCAAAAATCATAACAAGTCCACAGACACCTCAAAACACACTACCAGACGTGGACCTGCCCACCAGAAAGACAAGATCAAGCCTCATCAACCAGAACACAGGCACTAGCTCCCTACACCAGGAAGCCGAAACAAACCACTGTAACAACTTTAGCCACTGGGGACAGACACCAAAAACAACACAAACTACGAAACTGCAGGCAGTGAAAAGGAGACCACAATCACAGTAAGTTAAGAAAAAGGAGAAGACAGAGAGATACAGCAGATGAAGGAGCAAGGCAAAAACCCACCAGACCTATCAAATGAAGAGGAAATAGGCAGTATACCAAAAAAGAATTCAGAATAATGATAGTAAAGATGATCCAAAATATTGGAAATAGAATGGAGAAAATACAAGAAATGTTTAACAAGAACCTAGAAGAACTAAAGAGCAAACAAACAGAGAAGAACAACACAATAAAGAACTTAAATATTCTCTAGAAGGTTTATCAATTTTGTTTATCTTCTCAAAGAAACGGCTTTTAGTTTTATTGATATTTGCTATCATTTCCTTCATTTCTTTTTCATTTATTTCTGATCTGATCTATAAGATTTCTTTCCTTCTGCTAACTTTGGGGTTTTTTTGTTCTTCTTTCTCTAATTGTTTTAGGTTCAAGGTTAGGTTGTTTATTTGAGATGCTTCCTGTTTCTTTTTTTTACATCCTTATTAGAGTATCATTGCTTTACAATGGTGTGTTAGTTTCTGCTTTATAACAAAGTGAATCAGTTATACATATACATATGTACCCATATCTCTTCCCTCTTGTGTCTCCCTCCCTCCCACACGCCCTATTGCACCCCTTCAGGCAGTCAAAAAGCACCGAGCTTATCTCCTTGTGCTATGCGGCTGCTTCCCACTAGCAATCTACCTTACATTTGGTAGTGTATATATGTCCATGCTTCTCTCTCGCTTTGTCACAGTTTACCCTTCCTCCTCCCCATATCCTCAAGTCCATTCTCTAGTAGGTCTGAGTCTTTATTCCTGTCTTACCCCTAGGTTCTTCATAACATTTTTTCCTCTTAAATTCCATATATATGTGTTAGCATACGGTATTTGTCTTTCTCTTTCTGACTTACTTCACTCTGTATGACACACTCTACATCTATCCACCTCATTACAAATAGCTGAATTTCATTTCTTTTTATGGCTGAGTAATATTCCATTGTATATATGTGCCAAGTCTTCTTTATCCATTCATCCGATGATTGACACTTAGGTTGTTTCCATCTCTGGGCTATTGTAAATAGAACTGCAATGACCATTTTGGTTCATGACTCTTTTGAATTATGGTTTTCTCAGGGTATATGCCCAGTAGTGGGATTGATGGGTCATATGGTACATCTATTTGTATTTTTTAAGAACCTCCATACTGTTCTCCATAGTGGCTGTACCAATTCACATTCCCACCAGCAGTGCAAGAGTGTTCCCTTTTCTCCACACCCTCTCCAGCATTTATTGTTTCCAGATTTTTTATGATGACGGTTCTGACTGGTATGAGATGATATCTCATTGTAGCATTGATTTGCATTTCTCTAATGATTAATGATGTTGAGCATTCTTTCATGTGTTTGTTGGCAGTCTGTATATCTTCTTTGGAGAAATGTCTATTTAGGTCTTCTGCCCATTTTTGGATTGTGTGGTTTGTTTTTTTTTGTTATTGTGCCACATGAGCTGCTTATAAATTTTGGAGATTAATCCTTTGTCAGCTGCTTCATTTGCAAATATTTTCTCTCACTCCGAGGGTTGTCTTTTGGTCTTGTTTATGGTTTCCTTTGCTGTGCAAAAGCTTTTAAGTTTCATTAGGTCCTATTTGTTTATTTTTGTTTTTATTTCCATTTCTCTAAGTGGTGGGTCTAAAAGGATCTTGCTGTGATTTATATCATAGAGTGTTCTGCCTGTTTTCTTCTAAGAATTTGATAGTTTTTGGCCTTAAATTTAGGTCTTCAATTCATTTTGAGATTATTTTTGTGTATGGTGTTATGAAGTGATCTAATCTCAAACTTTTACATGTACCTGTCCAGTTTTCGCAGCACCATTTACTGAAGAGGCTGTCCTTTCTCCTCTGTACATTCCTGCCTCCTTTATCAAAGATAAGATGAACATAAGTGCGTGGGTTTATCTCTGGGCTTTCTATCCTGTTCCATTGACCTATCTTTCTGTTTTTGTGCCAGTACCATACTGTCTTGATTACTGTAGCTTTGTAGTATAGTCTGAAGTCAGGGAGCCTGATCGCTTCAGCTCCATTTTCGTTCTCAATAGTACTTTGGCTATTTGGGGTATCTCGTGTTTCCATACAAATTGTGCAATTTTTTGTTCTAGTTCTGTAAAAAATGACAGTGGTAGTTTGATAGGGATTGCATTGATTCTGTAGATTGCTTTGGGTAGTAGAGTCATTTTCACAATGTTGATTCTTCCAATTCAGGAACATGGTATATCTCTCCATTTATTTGTATCATCTTTAATTTCTTTCATTAGTGTCTTATAATTTTCTGAACACAGGGCTTTTGTCTCCTTAGGTAGGTTTATTCCTAGATATTTTATTCTTTTTGCTGCAATGGTAAATGGGAGTGTTTTCTGGATTTCATTTTCAGACTTTTCATCATTAGTGTATAGGAATGCCAGAGATTTCTGTGCATTAATTTTGTATCCTGTTACTTTACCAAATACATTGATTAGCTCTAGTAGTTTTCTGGTATCATCTTTAGGATTCTCTACATATTGTACCATGTCATCTGCAAAGAGTGACAGCTTTACTTCTTCTTTTCCGATTTGGATTCCTTTTTTTCCCTCTACTTCTCTGATTGTTGTGGCTAAAACTTCCAAAACTATGTTGAATAAGAGTGGTGAGAGTGGGCAACCTTGTCTTGTTCTTGATCTTAGTGGAAATGCTTCCCGTTTTTCACCATTAAGGACGATGTTGGCTGTGGGTTCGTCATATATGGCCTTTATTATGTTGAGGAAAGTTCTCTCTATGCCAACTTTCTTTAGGATTTTTATCATAAATCGGTGTTGAATTTTGTCAAAAGCTTTCTCTGCATCTACTGAGATGATCATATGAATTTTCTCCTTCAATTTGTTAATATGGTTTATCACTTTGATTAATTTGTGTATACTGAAGAATTCTTGCATTCCTGGAATAAACCCCACTTGATCATGGTGTATGATCCTTTTAATGTGCTGTTGGATTCTGTTTGCTAGTATTTTGTGGAGGATTCTTGCATCTATGTACATCAGTGATATTGGCCTGTAGTTTTCTTTCTTTGTGACATCCTTGTCTGGTTTTGGTGTCAAGGAGATGGTGGCCTCGTAGAATGAGTTTGGGAGTGTTCCTCCCTCTGCTATATTGTGCAAGATTTTGAGAAGGATAGGTGTTAGCTCTTCTCTAGATGTTTGATAGAATTCGCCCATGAAGCCATCTGGTCCAGGGCTTTTGCTTGTTGGAAGACTTTTAATCACAGTTTCAATTTCAGTGCTTGTGATTGGTCTGTTCTTATTTTCTATTTCTTCCTGACTCAGCCTTGGCACTTTGTGCATTTCTAAGAATTTGTCAATTTCTGTCAGGTTGTCTATTTTATTGGCATAGATTTGCTTGTAGTAATCTCTCATTATCTTTTGTATTTCTGCTCTGTCAGTTGTTATTTCTCCTTTGCATTTCTAATTCTATTGATTTGAGTCTTCTTCCTTTTTTTCTTGATGAGTCTGGCTAATGGTTTATCAATTTTATTTATCTTCTCAAAGCACCAGCTTTTAGTTTTATTGATATTTTCTATTGTTACCTTCATTTCTTTTTCACTGATTTCTGATCTGATTTTTATGATTTCTTTCCTTCTGCTAACTTTGGTTTTTTTTTGTTCTTCTTTCTCTAATTGCTTTAGGTGCAAGTTTAGGTTGTTTATTCGAGATGTTTCCTGTTGCTTAAGGTAGGATTGTATTGCTATAAACTTCTCTCTTAGAACATTTTGCTGCATCCCATAGGTTTTGGGTCATCGGGTCTTCATTTTCATTTATTTCTAGGCACTTTTTGATTTCCTCTTTGATTTCTTCAGTGACCACTTGGTTATTAAGTAGAGTATTGTTAGCCTCCATGTGTTTGTATTTTTTACAGATCTTTTCCTGTAATTGATATCTAGTCTCATAGCATTGTGGTCAGAATAGATACTTGATACGATTTCAATTTTCTTAAATTTACCAAGGCTTGATTTCTGACCCAAGATATGATGTACCCTGGAGAATGTTCCAGGAGCACTTGTGAAAAATGTGTATTCTGTTGGTTTTGGATGGTATGTCCTATAAATATCCATTCAGTCCATCTTGTTTAACGTATCATTTAAAGCTCGTGTTTCCTTATTTATTTTCATTTTGGATGATCTGTCCATTGTTGAAAGGGGGGTGTTAAAGTCCCCAAATATGATTGTGTTACTGTGGATTTCCACTTTTATGGCTGTTAGTATTTGCCTTATGTATTGAGGTGCTCCTATGTTGGGTGCATAAATAATTACAATTGTTATATCTTCTTCTAGGATCAATCTCTTGATCATTATGTAGTGTCCTTCTTTGTCTCTTGTAATAGTCTTTATTTTAAAGGCAATTTTTTCTGATAGGACAATTGCTACTCTAGCTTTCTTTTGATTTCAATTTTCATGGAATATCTTTTTCCATCCCCTAACTTTCTGTCTGTATGTGTCCCTAAGCCTGAAGTGGGTGTCTTGTAGAGAGCATATATATGGGTCTTGTTTTTGTATCCATTTTGCCAGTCTGTGTCTTTTGGTGGGAGCACTTAATCCATTTACGTTTAAGGTAATTATCAATACGTATGTTCCTATTCCCATTTTCTTAATTGTTTTGCATTTGTTAATGTATGTCTTTTCCTTCTCTTGTGTTTCTTGCCTAGAGAAGCTCCTTTAGAATTTGTTGTAAAGCTGGTTTGGTGGTGCTGTACTCTCTCAGCTGTTGCTTGTCTGTAAAGCTTTTAATTTCTCCATCAAATCTGAATGGGGTACTTGCTGGGTAGAGTAATCTTGGTTTTAGGATTTTCTCCTTCATCCCTTTAAATATGTCCTGCCACTTCCTTCTGGCTTGCAGAGTTTCTGCTGCAAGATCAGCTGTTAACCTTATGGGGATTCCCTTGTGTGTTATTTGTTGTTTTTCCCTTGCTGCTTTTAATATGTTTCCTTAGTATTTAATTTTTGATAGTTTGATTAATGTGTCTTGGCATGTTTCACCTTGGATTTATCCTGTATGGGACCCTCTTCCTGGACTTAATTAACTATTTCCTTTCCCATATTAGAGAAGTTTTCAACTATAATCTCTTTTAATATTTTCTCAGTCCCTTTCTTTTTCTCCTCTTCTTCTGGGACACCTATAATTCGAATGTTGGTGTGTTTCATGTTGTCTCAGAGGTCTCTGAGACTGTCCTTAATTATTTTCATTCCTTTTTCTTTATTCTGTTGTGCAGTAGTTATTTCCACCATTTTATCTTCCAGGTCTATTATCCGTTCTTCTGCCTCAGTTATTTTGCTATTGATCCCTTTGAGGGTATTTTTAATTTCATGCATTGTGTTGTTCATCATTGCTTCTTTCCTGTTTAGTTCTTCTAGGTCCTTGTTGAATGTTTCTTGCATTTTCTCTATTCTATTTCCAAGATTTTGGATCATCTTTACTATCATTTTCCTGAATTCTTTTTCAGGCATATTGCCTATTTCCTCTTCATTTGTTAGGTCTGGTGGGTGTTTACCTTGCTCCTTCATGTGCTGTGTGTTTTTCTCTCTTCTCATTTTGCTTATCTTACTGTGTTTGGGGTCTCCTTTTCACAGGCTTCAGGTTCGTAGTTCCCATTGTTGTTGGTTTCTGTCCCCAGTGGCTAAGGTTGGTTCAGTGGGTTGTGTAGGCTTCCTGGTGGAGGGGACTAGTGCCTGTGTTCTGGTGGATGAGGCTGGATCTTGTCTTTCTGGTGAGCATGTCCATGTCTGGTGGTGTGTTTTGGGGTGTCTGTGGCCTTATTATGATTTTAGGCAGCCTCTCTGCTAATGGATGGGGTTGTGTTACTCTCTTGCTAGCTGTTTGGCATCGGGTATCCAGCACTGTAGCTTGCTTGTCGTTGAGTTTAGCTGGGTATTCGTTTTGAGGTGGAGATCTCTGGGAGATTTTTGCCATTTGATATTTCGTGGATCTGGGAGGTCTCTGGTGGACCAGTGTCCTGAATTTGGATCTCCCACCTCAGAGGCACAGCACTGACTCCTGGTTGGAGGACCAAGAGCCTTTCATCTGCACGGCTGAGAATAAAAGGTAGAAAATGTAGAAAGAAAGAAAGAAAGAAAGAAAGAAAGAAAGAAAGAAAGAAAGAAAGAAAGAAAGGAAGAAAGAAAGAAAGAAAGAAGGAAAGAAAGAAAGAAAGAAAGAAAGTGGATAAAATAAAATAAAGTAAGATAAAATAAAGTTACTAAAAGAAAATATTAAAAAAATTATTAAGAAAAAAATTGTTGGACTTCCCTGGTGGCGCAGTGGTTGGGAGTCCACCTGCCGATGAAGGGGACACGGGTTCGAGCCCTGGTCGGGGAAGATCCCACATGCCACGGAGCAACTAAGCCCGTGCATCACAACTACTGAAGCCTGCGCGCCTAGAGCCCGTGCTCCGCAACAAGAGAAGCCACCGCAATGGGAAGCCCATGCACCGCAACGAAGAGTAGCCCCTGCTCACTGCAACTAGAGAAAGCCCGCGCACAGCAACAAAGACCCAACGCAGCCATAAATAAATAAATAAACAAATTTATAAAAAAAAAAAAAAAAAAAAAAGAAAAAAATTGTTTTAAGTGAAAACAAACAAACAAACAAAACGGACGGACAGAACCTTAGGACAAATGGTGAAAGCCAAGCTATACAGACAAAATCTCACACAGAAGTATATACATACACACTCACAAAAATTGGAAAACAGGAAAAAATAATATAACTTGCTCTCAAAGTCCACCTCCTTAATTTGGGATGATTCGTTGTCTATTCAGGTATTCCACAGATGCAGGGTGCATCAAGTTGATTGTGGAGATCTACTTCACTGATCCTGAGGCTGCTGGGAGAAATTTCCCTTTCTCTTCTTTGTTCGCACTGCTCCGGGGATTCAGCTTTGGATTTGGCCCAGCCTCTGTGAGTAGGTTGCCTGAGGGCATCTGTTCTTCGCTCAGACAGTACGGTGTTATAGGATCAGCTGATTCGGAGGCTCTGGCTCACTTACGCTGGGGTGAGGGAGACATACGGCTGCAGGGCGAACTTGTGGCGGCAGTGGCCAGCGTATCATTGCAGCAGCCTGAAGCGCACTGTGCTTTCTCCTGGGGAAGTTTTCCCTGCATCATCGGACCCTGGCAGTGGCAGGCTGCACAGGCTTCTGGGAGGGGAGGTGTGGATAGTGACCTGTGTTCACACACAGGATTTTTGGTGGTGGCAGCAGCAGCCTTAGCATCTCATGCCCGTCTTTGTGGTCTGCGCTGATAGACGTGGCTCACGCCCGTCTCTGGAGCTCCTTTATGCAGCACTCTTAATCCCCTCTCCTAGCACACCAGGAAACAAAGAGGGAAGAAAATGTGTCTTGACTCTTCATCAGGTACAGGGTTTATCCCGGACTCCCTTCCAGCTAGCCATGGTGCACTAACCCCTTTAGGCTGTGTTCACATGCCCAACCCCAGTCCTCTCTCTGGGATCCAGCTGAAGGCCAATCCCCAGCTCCCAGCCCCTCCCCTCTCCAGCGGGAGAGCAGACAAGCCTCCCGGGCTGGTGAGTGCTGGTTGGCAACGATCATCTGTGCGGGAATCTCTCCGCTTTTCCCTCTGCACCCCTGTTGCTGTGCTCTCCTCTGAGGCTCCAATGCTGCTCCCCTCCGCCACCCGCAATCTCCATCCTCGAAAGGGCTGCCTAGTGTGTTGATACCTTTCCTCCTTCACAGCTCCCTCCCACAGGTGCAGGTCCCATCCTTACTCTTTTGTCTGTTTTTTTCTTTTTTCTTTTGCCCTACACAGTTATGTGGGGGAGTTTCTTGCCTTTTGGGAGGTCTGAGGTCTTCTGCCAGCGTTCAGTTGGTGTTCTATAGGAGCAGTTCCACGTGTAGATGTATTTCTGATGTATCTGTGAGGAGGAAGGTGATCTCCACGTCTTCCTCTTCCACAGTCTTCCTCAATTACCCCTCATTTCCTATTTCAGAAGCTTCTAGATGCAAATCAAAGTAAGCATTCCATTCAGTCTGTTTGATCTTACAGCTGGCTTTTTCTAACTGTGCATGAGAAAATAGCAGCTTTCGAATATCAAAAGAACGAATATTTGGCCGTTTCAGGTTGAGATCTCCTTTAGTATAATTTCCCAAATTAAGTAGGTATTTGTAAGTATGTGTTTTGTATGTACCTATACCTGTCTGGGGTGTTAGTCAGAGGCTGGTTTTCTCACGCCCTTTTTTTCTGTGTTTGAAAGGCTCTATTTCCTTTTTTTTTTAAACATCTTTATTGGGGTATAATTGCTTTACAATGGTGTGTTAGTTTCTGCTTTATAACAAAATGAATCAGTCATACATAAACATATGTTCCCATATGTCTTCCCTCTTGCGTCTCCCTCCCTCCCACACTCCCTATCCCACCCCTCCAGGCTGTCACAAAGCACCGAGCCAATATCCCTGTGCCATGTGGCTGCTTCCCACTAGCTATCTACCTTACTACGTTTGTTAGTGTGTATATGCCCATGACTCTCTCTCGCCCTGTCACAGCTCACCCTTCCCCCTCCCCATAACCTCAAGTCCGTTTCTATTTCCTATTTTAATGTTGAACTTTGGGATAAAATTCACTAATGAAGTTGTGTAGTGGGCCAGTGTGCTGCTTGTGAGCTTAACTCCTCTAGGTGTCACCCTAGAGTGGTTTCAGCCCTCTTACGTGTCTCAATTTTTCCCTTCGGTGGTCTAAGACCACCACAGGTGCTTGGATCACTGAATGGCCAATTCTTATAGTGACCCCTGTATTAGCAAGTCTTTTAATTAATGAGTGGGTTTCCCTATGGGACCACTGCACAGTTGAGGACTCTGCTTCCACCATTCCCGTAAATGTCTCAGTCACCTGAGAAAGTCGTAACCAACCGGGAGGAGTCTTGTCCCTTTTTTCAGAGCAAGGCTCTCATGTAATATCTTCACTTTTATCCCAAAAAATTCTATTAAGGCAGCCAAACTGAGGAAAAGTGTCAGATCAGCCTCTTATCTAACCACTCAGCCCAGACCACTCAGTCTCCTACAACTGAGAAAACCCCGGTATCTTTCAGCCAGCCCCCATCAGTATCTTTCAACTGGGTTGGTATTCTTCAGTATCTTTCAACCAAGCACGCCCTCCCCAGTATGTTTCAACTGGGTGGGTATACCCTGGTATCTTTCATCTGCCTCCCCCCCAGTACCTTTCAACTGGGGGAGTGGGACAGGTACGTGTTATAAATGAATAAATAAAACTCAGGATAATCAGCTAATATGGGAGATCCAAGAACCAGGACAGTCTTACCCAAATTCGTCTGGACTCTCTGAGGAGGCAGACGGGCACAAGCTCTGGTTCCTCGTACAGTTCAGGTAAAGGAGATAAGTCCACTCTGGGTCCCATATCTGTGGTAGCCATAACTGTTGACTGAAAAAAATGTACATGAGAGTTGTGAGTTAAGTTTTATTTGGGGCAAAAAGAGGACTATAACGTGGGAGGCAGCGTTTCAGCTAGCTCTGAGAAACTACTTGAAAGAGGTAGGGGTGAAGGTCAGTATATATGTGATTTTGGTGAAGGGGAAGAACATGTAATCAAGCACATATTTTTTACAGAAGGTTACTGCTAGTCACGAGGAAGAGACGTCACCATGAAGGATTTTAGTGCTTTTCTAGATATTAGAAGATGCAAGAATTGGGCTCATAAAGTCATCTCCTGAAAATATCTATCTGAAGACCTGTTCTTCCAGTTTTTCCCACACAGAGTGCCTCATTCCTGATCTCCACCCTGAACTCCTTTCAGGGGGTGTTGAAGGTCAGCAGCTGCAGCAGTTAACTTGATCCTTGTAGAGGTAGATGGCAAGTGCAAATTTGTAGATCACAGGCGATTATGATGTGTCAATGTAGGTTCATCAATTGTAACAAATGCACCGCTCCGGTGAGGGATGTTAATATTGGGGGAATGTATGCATGTGGGGCAGGGTATACATGGGAAATATCTGTACCTTCTTAATTTTACTGTGAGGTTAAAACTGCTCTAGAAAAATAAAATCTTTAATTAAAACAATAATGGATAATGGGCTTGGTAGACTATTTGTTTATTATATTTGTAACATGACTTGGGAAGATGGAAGTATTCCTATTGCCTGTGGTTTAATGTGTAGGAATAATATATCTTACGTTCCAAGCTCCACATGTTGATTATACATTAGGTATCAATTGGAAAATAAAACTGAAGAATAACTCTGAAATTGTAATGCACTTAGAAAAACAAGGTGCTAAACGAAATCAACTTATTATATAAAGTTGTTATAGGATGATGGATAACTTGTGTGTTGCTAATCAAGAACCCACTCTAACTATACATGAGTGGTATGATATCTTCAAAGGCTACTCACCTAAAGCTAATTTTCTTTTAAATTCAACCTGTAATAATATTAATCATTACTTTTTTAGGTATGTTGCTTTGGTCTTTTTGGATACACAGAAAATTAAGAACATCCTAAAGAGAAATCAGCCCTGTAATGCAAATTATATCAAAACTCTGATATCAGATTTTATCAAAAGGGGGAATAATTGTGAGAAAAGTAAACTTACCTAACCTTACTGAGGAATGTTAAAGGATGGGACTAATCATATGTACTAGATACACTGTTAGGGGCAACTGTAGGAGGTACTGATAAAGGAATTATGAAGAACAAATATTGGAGTAAGCCTGATAAAGGAATTATGAAGAACAAATATTGGAGTAAGCCCGATAAAGAATTATAAAAAATAGGATGTCATAGGAAGCTCAATAAAACTTCTGACATAAATTGAGTAACTGTTGACTGTTCACTAAAAGAAGGAATGTTGGGGGACGAGGGGAAAATGATGGAAAAGTAAGACGTGGAGATCACCTTCCTCCCCACAGATACACCAGAAATACATCTACAGGTGGAACAACTCCTACAGAACACCTACTGAACACTGGCAGAAGACCTCAGACCTCCCAAAAGGCAAAAAACTCCACACGTGCCTGGGTAGGGCAAAAGAAAAAGGAATAAACAGAGACAAAATGATAGGGATGGGACCTGCACCAGTGGGAGGGAGCTGTGAAGGATGAAAGGTTTCCACACACTAGAAGCCCCTTCGCGGGTGGAGACTGCGGCTGGTGGAGGGGGAAGTTTTGGGGCTGTGGAGGAGAGCAAAGCAACAGGGGTGCAGAGGGCAAAGTGGAGAGATTCCCGCACAGAGGATCGGTGCCGACCAGCACTCACCAGCCCGAGAGGCTTGTCTGCTCACCCGTCGGGGCGGGCAGGGCTGGGAGCTGAGGCTTGGGCTTCGGTCAGTGCGCAGGGAGAGGACTGGGGTTAGCAGCATGAACACAGCCTGCAGGGGGTTAGTGCACCACAGTAGCTGGGAGGGAGTCCGGGGAAAAGTCTGGACCTGGAGAAGAGGCAAGAGACTTTTTCTTCACTCTTTGTTTCCTGGTGCGCGAGGAGAGGGGATTAAGAGCACTGCTTAAAGGAGCTCCAGAGACGGGCGCGAGCCGCGGCTAACATTGCGGACCCTAGAGACGGGCATGAGATGCTAAGGCTGCTGCTGCCGCCACCAAGAAGCCTGTGTGCGAGCACAGGTCACTATCCACACCTCCCCTCCCGGGTGCCTGTGCAGCCCGCCACTGCCAGGGGCCCGGGATCCAGGGACAACTTCCCAAGGAGAATGTATGGAGAGCCTCAGGCTGGTGCAACGTCATGCCAGGCTCTGCCACCGAAGGTTCGCCCCGCACTCCGTGCCCCTCCTTCTCCCAGGCCTGAGTGAACCAGAGTCCCTGAGTCAGCTGCTCCTTTAACTGTGTCCTGTCTGAGCGAAGAACACATGCCCTCTGCCAACCTACACACAGAGGCGGGGCCAAACCCAAAGCTGAGTCCCTGGGAGCTGTGAGAACAAGGCAGAGAAAGGAAAATCTCTCCCAGCAGCCTCAGAAGCAGCGGATTAAAGGTCCACAATCAACTTGATATACCTGCATCTGTGGAATATATGAAAAGACGACGAATCATCCCAAATTGAGGAGGTGGACTTTGAGAGCAAGATTTATGATTTTTTCCCTTTTTCCTCTTTTTGTGAGTGTGTATGTGTATGCTTCTGTGCGAGATTTTGTCTATATAGCTTTGCTTCCACCAGTTGTCCTAGAGATCTACCCATCTGTTTTTTAAAAAATTTTTTCTCTTAATTATTTTTATTTAAAAAATTTATTATATTTTATCTTACTTTATTTTACTTTATCTTCTTTGTTTCTTTCTTTCCTTCCTTCCCTCATTCCTTCCTTCTTTCTTCCCTCCTCCTTCCTTCATTTCTTTCTTTCTTTCTTTCTATGTCTACTACTTATTTCTTTCTATTTTTTCTCCCTTTTATTCTGAGCCATGTGGATGAAATGCTCTTGGTGTTGCAGCCAGCAGTCAGTGGTCTACCTCTGAGGTGGGAGAACCAACGTCAGGACACTGGTCCACAAGACACCTCCCAGCTACACATAATATCAAACGGCGAAAATAGCCCAGATATCTCCATCTCAACACCAGCACCCAGTTACACTCAACGACCAGCAAGCTACAGTGCTGGACACCTTATGCCAAACAACTAGCAAAGACAGGAACACAACCCCACCCATTAGCAGAGAGGCTGCCTAAAATCATAATAAGGCCACAGACACCCCAAAACACACCACGAGACGTGGAGCTGCCCACCAGCAAGACTAGATCCAGCCTCATCCACCACAACACAGGCACTAGTCCCCTCCACCAGGAAGCCTACAGAACCCACTGAACCAACCTTAGCCACTGGGGACAGAAACCAAGAGCAACAGGAACTACGAAACTGCAGCCTGCAAAGAGGAGACCCCAAACACAATAAGATAAGCAAAATGAGAAGACAGAAAAACACACAGCAGATGATGGAGCATGAAAAAAACCCACCAGACCTAACAAATGAAGAGGAAATAGGCAATCTGCCTGAAAAAGAATTCAGAATAATGATAGTAAAGATGATCCAAAATCTTGGAAATGGAATAGACAAAATGAAAGATACATTTAACAAGGACCTAGAAGAAGTAAAGATGAAACAAACAATGATGAACACAATAAATGAAATTAAAAATACTCTAGATGGGATCAATAGCAGAATAACTGAGGCAGAAAAACGGATAAGTGACCTGGAATATAAAACAGTGGAAATAATTACTGCAGAGCAGAATAAAGAAAAAGAATGAAAAGAACTGAGGACAGTCTCAGAGACTTCTGAGACAACATTAAACGCACCAACATTTGAACTAAAGGAGTTCCAGAAGAAGAAGAGAAAAAGAAAGGGACTGAGAAAATATTTGAAGAGGTTATAGTTGAAAATTTCCCTAATATGGGAAAGGAAATATTTAATCAGCTCCAGGAAGCACAGAGAGTCCCATACAGGATAAATCCAAGGAGAAATATGCCAAGACACATATTAATCAAACTGTCAAAAGTTAAATACAAAGAAAACATATTAAAAGCAGCAAGGGAAAAACAACAAACAACACACAAGGGAACGCCCATAAGGTTAACAGCTGATCTTACAGCAGAAACTCTGCAAGTCAGAAGGGACTGGCAGGACATATTTAAAGTGATGCAGGAGAAAAACCTGCAACGAAGATTACTCTACACAGCAAGGATCTCATTCAGATTTGATGGAGAAATTAAAAGCATTACAGACAAGCAAAAGCTGAGACAGTACATCACCAACAAACCAGCTATACAACAAATGCTAAAGGAATTTCTCTAGGCAAGAAACACAAGAGAAGGAAAAGACCTACAAAAACAAACGCAAAACAATTAAGAAAATTGGAATAGGAACATGCATATCAATAATGACCTTAAATGTAAATGGACTAAACGTTCCCACCAAAAGACAGAGATTATGCTGTCTACAAGAGAGCCATGTCATACCTAGCGACACATACAGACTGAAAGTAAGGGGATGGAAAAAGATATTTCCTGTAAATGGAACCAAAAGAACGCTGGAGTAGCAATTCTCATACCAGACAAAATATACTTTAAAATAAAGACTGTTAGAAGAGACAAACAAGGACACTACATAATGATTAAGGGATCCATCCAAGAAGAAGATATAACAATTGTAAATATTTATGCACCCAACATAGGAGCACCTCAATACATAAGGCAAATACTAACAGCCATAAAAGGGGAAATCGACAGTAACACATTCTGAGTAGGGGACTTTAACATCCCACTTTCACCAATAGACAGATCATCCAAAATGAAGATAAATAAGGAAACACAAGCTTTAAATGATACATTAAACAAGATGGACTTAATTGATATTTATAGGAAATTCCATCCAAAAACAACAGAATACACATTTTTCTCAAGTGCTCATGGAACATTCTCCAGGATAGATCATATCTTGGGTCACAAATCAAGCCTTGGTAAATTTAAGAAAATTGAAACTGTATCAAGTATCTTTTCCGACAACAACGCTATGAGACTAGATATCAATTACAGGAAAATTCTGTAAAAAATACAAACACATGGAGGCTAAACAATACACTACTTAATATCGAAGTGATCACTGAAGAAATCAAAGAGGAAATGAAAAAAATACCTAGAAACAAATGACAATGGACACACGACACCCCCAAACACATGGGATGCAGCAAAAGCAGTTCTAAGAGAGAAGTTTATAGGAATACAATCCTACCTTAAGCAATAGGAAGCATCTCGAATAAACAACCTAACCTTGCACCTAAAGCAATTGGAGAAATAAGAAAAAAAACACCCCAAAGTTAGCAGAAGGAGAGAAATCATAAATATTCAGATCAGAAATCAATGAAAAAGAAATGAAGGAAACGATAGCAAAGATCAATAAAACGAAAAGCTGATTCTTTGAGAAGATAAACAAAATTGATAAACCATTAGCCAGCCTCATCAAGAAAAAAAGAGAGAAGATTCAAATCAATAGAATGAGAAATGAAAAAGGAGAAGTAACAACTGACACTGCAAAAATACAAAAGATCATGAGAGATTACTACAAGCAACTGTATGCCAATAAAATGGACAACCTGGAAGAAATGGACAAATTCTTAGAAATGCATAATTTGCCAATACTCAATCAGGAAGAAATAGAAAATATGAATAGACCAATCACAAGCACTGAAATTGAAACTGTGATTAAAAATCTTCTAACAAACAGAAGCCCGGGACCAGATGGCTTCATAGCTGAATTCTATCAAACATTTAGAGAAGAGCTAACACCTATTCTTCATAAACTCTTCAAAATATAGCAGAGGGAGGAACACTCCCATATTCATTCTACGAGGCCACCATCACCTTGATACCAAAACCAGACAAGGATGTTACAAAGAAAGAAAACTACAGGCCAATATCACTGATGAACATAGATGCAAAAATCCTCCAGAAAATACAAGCAACAAGAATCCAACAGCATATTAAAAGGACCATACAACATGATCAAGTGGGGTTTATTCCAGGAATGCAAGGATTCTTCAATATATGCAAATCAATCAACGTGATACACCACATTCACGAATTGAAGGAGAAAAACCATATGATCATCTCAATAGATGCAGAGAAATCTTTTGACAAAATTCAACACCGATTTATCATAAAAACCATGCAGAAAGTGGGCATAGAGGGAACTTTCCTCAACATAATAAAGGCCATATATGACAAACCAACAGCCAACATTGTCCTAAATGGTGAAAAACTGAAAGCATTTCCAATAAGATCAGGAAGAAGACAAGGTTGCCCACTCTCACCACTCTTACCCAACATAGTTTTGGAAGTTTTAGCCACAGCCATCAGAGAAGAAAAGGAAAAAAAAGGAATCCAAATTGGAAAAGAAGAAGTAAAGCTGTCACTGTTTGCAGATGACATGATACAATACATATAGAATCCTACAGATGCTACCAGAACACTACTAGAGCTAATGAATGAATTTGGTAAAGTAGCAGGATACAAAATTAATGCACAGAAATCTCTGGCATTCCTATACACTAATGATGAAAAATCTGAAAGTGAAATCAAGAAAACACTCTCATTTACCATAGTAACAATAAGAATAAAATATCTAGGAATAAACTTATGTAAGGAGAAAAAAGACCTCTATGCAGAAAATTATAAGACACTGATGAAAGAAATGAAAGATGATACAAATAGATGGAGAGATATACCATGTTCTTGGATTGGAAGAATTAACGTTGTGAAAATGACTCTACTACCCAAAGCAATCTACAGATTCAATGCAATCCCTACCAAACTACCACTGGCATTTTTCACAGAACTAGAACAAAAATTTTCAAAATTTGTATGGAAACACAAAAGACCCCGAATAGCCAAAGGGATCTTGAGAATGAAAAACAGAGCTGGAAGAATCAGGCTTCCTGACTTCAGACTATACTACAAAGCTACAGTAATCAAGACAGAATGGTACTGGCACAAAAACAGAAATATTGATCAATGGAACAGGGTAGAATTCCCAGAGATACACCCCCACACATATGGTCACCTTATCTTTGATATAGGGTGCAGGAATATACAATGCAGTAAGGACAGCCTCTTCAGTAAATGGTTCTGAGAGAACTGGACAGGTACATGTAAAAGTATAAGATTAGAACCCTCCCCAACACCGTACACAAAAATAAGCTGAAAACGGATTAAAGACCTAAATGTCAGGCCAGAAACTATCAAACTCCTAGTGGAAAACATAGGCAGCAACTCTATGACATAAATCACAGCAAGATCCTTTTTGACCCACCTCCTAGAGAAATGGAAATAAAATAAAAAATAAACAAATGGGACCTAATGAAACTTCAAAGCTTTTTCACAGCAAAGGAAACCATAAACAAGACCAAAAGACAACCCTCAGAATGGGAGAAAATATTTGCAAATGAAGCAAATGACAAAGGATTAATCTCCAAAATTTATAAACAGCTCATGCAGCTCAATATCAACAAAACAAACAACCCAATCCAAAAATGGGCAGAAGACCTAAATAGACATTTCTCCAAAGAAGATATACAGAGTGCCAACAAACACATGAAAGAATGCTCAACATCACTAATCATTAGAGAAATGCAAATCAAAACTACAATGAGATATCATCTCACACCAGTCAGAATGGCCATCATCAAAAAATCTAGAAACAATAAATGCTGGAGAGGGTGTGGAGAAAAGGGAACACTCTTGCACTGCTGGTGAGAATGTGAATTGGTACAGCCACTATGGAGAACAGTATGGAGGTTCCTTAAAATACTACAAATAGGACTACCATATGACCCAACAATCCCACTACTGGGCGTATACCCTGAGAAAACCATAGTTCAAAAAGAGTCATGTACCAAAATGTTAGTTGCAGCTCTATTTACAATAGCCTGGTGGTGGAAACAACATAAGTGTCCATGATCGGATGAATGGATAAAGAAGAGGAGGCACATATATACAATGGAATATTACTCATCCATAAAAAGAAATGAAATTGAGCTATTTTTAATTAGGTGGATAGACATAGAGTCTGTCATACAGAGTGAAGTAAGTCAGAAAGAGAAAGTCCAATACCGTATGCTAACACATATATATGGAATTTAAGAGGAAAAAATGTTATGAGGAACCTAGGGGTAAGACAGGAATAAAGACACAGACCTACTAGAGAATGGACTTTAGGATATGGGGAGGGGGAAGGGTAAGCTGTGTCAAAGCGAGAGAGAGGCATGGACAGATAAACACTACCAAATATAAGGTAGATAGCTAGTAGGAAGCAGCCACATAGCACAGGAAGAACAGCTTGGTGCTTTGTGACCACCTGGAGAGGTGGGATGGGGAGCATGGGAGGGAGGGAGACACAAGAGGGAAGAGATATGGGAACATATGTATATAAAGAACTGATTCACTTTGTTATAAAGCAGAAACTAACACACCATTGTAAAGCAATTATACTCCAATAAAGATGTAAAAAAATAAATAAATAAAAGGAATGTTATATAACAACTGTAAAATAAAATAAAATGTTTAGAAAAATGAACTGATAATCTACTAAAAATTTGTAGTCACTTGCTGGCTCTCTGCATGCATCTAGGTATTTGTTTTACTCAATAATAAAATTAGTTAATTGTATATTTATGAATTGACATGTTCCTTTAAGTCTCAATTGCTTTCCTTCTTATTCCCAACAAAGATGAAGTCTGTAGAACAGTTGGGATCAATTTCCTGAGGGATTTATTTGCAAAGTTGAGAATAAGATTAGCAGAAGAAAGTAATTAAAACAGTTACACAGCATTAATAACAGTATTACATTCTTTCCCTTCTGCAAAATTAATAAGTTGGAAATTTAACAGTGAAAATGGTTTGTGTAATAACATTATCTTTCTCCTGACACATTTCGTAATTTGATTTAAAATTACTTATCAGCTTTGCTGAGTGATAAGTAGGCTACTGAGATCACTGGTCATTTCTATGTTGTTTGCACTTTTAACCTCTTAAAGTTTCCATAGCTTTGTCTGTAATTATTCCTACCAACCACCCCAGACTTCTGAGGAGACCCTATGAGGTACCTCCTGCCAGGTGCAGCTGCCAGGGTGAATAGCACATGAAGCTGAGGAAGAGTTTAGAATAAAGTTTTGCAGGTCTCTGCAGGACTTCAATGCAGTGTAAAATCAAAACACTTGCCTGTCACAATGGAATGAAATGTTCTTCAGAATGGCCTCCCTGCTGCTGTTCCTGGCAGACAAGCAAGAAGATTATCAAGCAGGGGCCACCACTGAAGGGCAAACTAGAATTGATTACCATTTGGTTTCACTTAATTAGGCCTTATTTCAGCTGGGTCAGGAGTCCTAATCGCTCCGCCATCACAGACTTGTTTTCTACCTTGGATATGCAGAGAGACATTCCTTTGTGGCATGGGAAAGATATGGAATAACAGAAACCTTTATGAAGCACTTCTTATATGCTTATTACACATTTCATTTTATTTTTAATTTAATCCTTTAATGTATTTCACTGTGTAAGATAGGTCTTTTTTTTTCTTAATTGGAGTATAGTTGCTTTACAAGTCTTATTAACCACATTTTACAGTTACAGAAACTGAAGGTCAGGCACGTAAACACAATGGAATATTACGTAGCCATAAAAGAAATGAAATTGAGTTATTTGTAGTGAGGTGGATTGACCTAGAGTCTGTCATAGAGAGTGAAGTAAGCCAGAAAGAGAAAAACAAATACCACATGCTAACATATATATATGGCATCTAAAAAAAAAAAGGTTCTGAAGAACTTAGGAGCAGGCTAGGAATAAAGATGCAGATGTAGAGAATGGACTTGAGGACACGGGGAGGGGGAAGGGTAAGCTGCGATGAACTGAGTGACATTGACATATATACATTACCAAATGTAAAATAGCTAGTGGGAAGCAGCCGCATACCACAGGGAGATCAGCTCTGTGCTTTGTGACCACCTAGCAGGGAGGGATAGGGAGGGTGGGAGGGAGACACAAGAGAAAGTGGATATGGGGATATATGTATACATACAGCTGATTCACTTTGTTATACAGCAGAAATTAACACACCATTGTAAATCAATTATACTCCAATAAAGATGTTAAAAAGAAAAAAGAAACTGAAGGACAGAGAGGCATAAGAATTTGGCTAATGTCATAAAACTAGTGAGTAAAGGATCTAGAATACAAACTCAGATACCTCTGTCTCTACGTACATGGTTCTCAACATGATTACATATTAAGATCAGCTAAAGTTGGTCTTTTGTTTTGGACATACACCATGCCATGCAGAATCTTTGTTCCCTGACCAGGGATCCAACCCTTGTCCCCTGCAGTGGAAGCATGAAACCCTAACCACTGAACTACCAGGGAATTCCCAAGGGGGGCTTTTAAAAATATTCAGATGCTCAGACCAGTGCTCACACCAATCAAATCAGAATAGGTGTAGAAGGCTTGGGTTGTGGATTACAGGCACCAATATTTTTCTTAAAGTTTCCTATATAGGAGTTAGCTTCAAGATGGCAGAAGAGTAAGACGTGGAGTTCACTTTCCTCCTCACAAATACATCAGAAATACATCTGCACGTGGAACAACTCCTACAGAACACATACTGAATGGTGGCAGAAGACCTCAGACCTCCCAAAAGGCAAGAAACTACTCACGTACCTGGGTAGGGCAAAAGAAAAAAGATAAAAACAGAGACAAAAGAATATGGACGGGACCTGCACCAGTGGGAGGGAGCTGTGAAGGAGGAAAGGTTTCCAGACAATATGAAGCCCCTTCCCAGGCAAAGAATGTGGGTGGCAGAGGGAGAGGGAGCTTCGGAGCCACAGAGGAGAGCACAGCAACAGGACTGCGGAGGGCAAAGTGCAGAGATGCCTGCACAGAAGATCGGTGCCGACCAGCACTCACCAGCCCGAAAGGTTTGTCTGCACACTGCTGTGATGGCTGGGACCTGGGAGCTGAGGCTCGGGCCTCAGTTGGATGCCAGGGAGAGGACTGGGGTTGGCTGCGGAACATAGCCTGAATGGGGCAGTGTGCCACAGCTAGCCGGAAGGAAGTCTGGGACAAAGTCTGGAGCTGCCCAAGAGTTAAGAGACGTTTTTTTGCCTCTTTGTTTCCTGGTGCACGAGGAGAGGGGATTAAGAGCGCTGCTTAAAGAAGCTCCAGAGACCGGTGTGAGCCATGGCTATCAGCGAGGACCACAGAGACGGGAATGAGACGCTAAGGCTGCTACTGCAGCCACCAAGAAGCCTGTGAGCAAGCACAGGTCACTATCCACAACTCCTCTCCCGGGAACCTGTGCAACCTGCCACTGCCAGGGTCCCGTGATCCAGGGACAAATTCCCCAGTAGAAAACACAGCAAGCCTCAGGCTGGTGCAATGTCATGCCTGCCTTTTCAGCCACAGGCTTGCCCCGAATTCCATATCCCTCCCTCTCCACGGCCTGAGTGACCCAGAGCACTGAATCAGCTGCTCCTTTAACACTGTTCTGTCTGAGCGAAGAACAGATGCCCTTAGACGACCTACATGCAGAGGCGGGTCCAAACTGAAAGCTGAACCCCAGGACCTGTGCGAACAAAGAAGAGAAAGGGAAATTTCTCCCAGCAGCCTCAGGAGCAGCAGATTAAATCTCCACAGTCAACTTGATGTACCCTGCCTCTGTGGAAAACCTGAATAGACAACAAATCATCCCAAATTGAGGAGGTGGACTTTGGGAGCAACTATATATATACTTTTTCCCTTTTTCTCTTTTTTTGGGTGTGTATGTGTATGATTCTGTGTGATATTTTGTCTGTATAGCTTTGCTTTTACATTTATCCTAGGGATCTGTCATTTTTTATGTTTTTCATTTTAGTATAGTATTTAGCACTTGTTATCATTGGTGGATTTGTGTTTTGGTTTGGTTTCAGTCTTCTTTTTTTTATTACTTAAAAATATTTTTGGTAACTTTTATTTTATTTTTTATTTTATTTTATCTCCTTCTCTCTGTCTTTCTGTTTTCTCTCCATTTTATTCTGAGCCATGTGGATCACATGCACTTGGTGCTCCAGCCAAGTGTCAGGGTTGTGCCTCTGAGGTGGGAGAGCCACGTTTAGGGCACTGGTCCACAAGAGACCTCCCAGCTCCATGTAATATCAAATGGTGAAAATCTCCCAGAGATCTCCAGCTTAATGCCAAGACACAGCTCTACTCAATGACCAGCAAGCTACAGTGCTGGAGACCTTATGCCAAACAACTAGCAAGACAGGAACACAACCCCACCCATTAGCAGAGAGGCTACCAAAAATCATAATAAGGTCACAGACACCACAAAACACACCACCAGACGTGGACCAGCCCAACAGAAATACAAGATTCAGCTGCATCCACCAGAACACAGGCATAGTCCCCTCCAACAGGAAGCCTACACAAACCACTGAACCAACCTCAGCCACTGGAGGCAGACATCAAAAACAATGGGAACTACGAACCTGCAGCCAGAGAAAAGGAGATCCCAAACACAGTAAGTTAAGCAAAATGGGAAGACAGAGAAAAAAACAGCACCTGAAGGAGCAAGGCAAAAACACAGCAGACTTAACAAATGAAGAGGAAACAGGCAGTTTCCCTGAAAAAGAATTCTGAATAATGATAGTAAACATGATCCAAAACCTTGAAAATAGAATGGAGAAAATACAAGAAACGTTTAACAAGGGTCTAGAAGAACGAAAGAGCAAAGAAACAGTGATGAACAAAACAATATATGAAATTAAAAATTCTCTAGAAGAGATGAATAGCAGAATAACTGAGGCAGAAGAATGGATAAATGAACTGGAAGATAAAATAATGGAAATAAGGACTGCAGAGAAGAATAAAGAAAAAACAATGAAAAGAAATGAGTAGAGACTCAGAGACCTCTAGGACAACAATAAATGCACCAACATTCAAATTATAGGGGTCCCAGAAGAAGAAGAGAAAAGGAAAGGGACTGAGAAAATATTTGAAGAGATTACATTTGAAAACTTCCCTAATATGGAAAAGGAAATAATTAATCAGGTCCAGGAAGAACAGAGAGTCCATTAAAGGATAAATCCAAGGAGAAACACTCCAAGACACATATTAGTCAAACTATCAAAAATTAAACACAAAGAAAAAATATTAACAGCAGAAAGGGAAAAACAACAAATAAAAGACAAGGGAATCCTCATAAGGTTAACAGCTGAACTTTCGGCAGAAAATCTGCAAGCCAGAAGGGAGTGGCAGGACATATTTAAAGTGATGAAGGAGAAAAACCTACAAGCAAGATTACTCTACCCAGCAAGGATCTCATTCAGATTTGTCAGAGAAATTAAAACCACTAGAGAGAAGCAAAAGCTAAGAGAATTCAGCACCACAAAAGCAGCTTTACAACAAACGGTAAAGGAAATTCTCTAGGCAGGAAACACAGAGAAGAAAAAGACCTACAGTAACAAACCCAAAACAATTAAGAAAATGGTAATAGGAACAAATATATCAATAATTACTGTAAGTGTAAATGGATTAAATGCTCCAGTGAAGAGACATAGACTGGCTGAATGGATACCAAGACAAGACCTGTATATATGCTGAGTACAACAGACCAACCTCAGACCTCGGGACACATACAGAGTGAAAGTGAGGGGATGGAAAAAGATATTCCATGCACATGGAAATCAAAAAAAGCTGGAATAGCAAGTCTCATATCAGACAAAATAGACTTTAAAACAAAGACTATTACAAGAGACAAGGAGGGATATTACACAATGATCAAGGGATCAATCCAAGAAGAAAATTTAACATTTGTAAATATTTATGCACCCAACATAGGAGCACGTCAATACATAACGCAAATACTAACAGCCATAAAAGGGGAAATCGACAGCAACACTTTCATAGTAGGGGACTTTAACACCCCACTTTCACCAATGGACATATCATCCAAAATGAAAATAAATAAGGAAACACAAGCTTTAAGTGATCCATTAAACAAGATGGACTTAATTGATATTTATAGGACATTCCATCCAAATACAACAGAATACACTTTTTCTCAAGTGCTCATGGAACATTCTCCAGGATAGATCATATCTTGGGTCACAAATCAAGCCTGGGTAAATTTAAGAAAATTGAAATTGTATGAAGTATCTTTTCTGACCACAACACTATGAGACTAGATATCAATTACAGGAAAGATCTGTGAAAAATGCAAACACATGGAGGCTAAACAATACACTACTTAATATCGAAGTGACCACTGAAGAAATCAAAGAGGAAATCAAAAAATACCTAGAAACAAATGACAATGGAGACATGATGATCCAAAATCTATGGGATGCAGTAAAAGCAGTTCTAAGAGGGAAGTTGATAGCAATACAATCCTACCTTAAGAAACAGGAAACATCTCGAATAAACAACCTAACCTTGCAACTAAAGCAATTAGAGAAAAAATTACAAAAATCCCCAAAGTTAGCAAAGGGAAAGAAATCATAAAGATCAGATCAGAGATAAATGAAAAAGAAATGAAGGAAACAATAGCAAAGATCAATAAAACTAAAAGCTGGCTCTTTGAGAAGATAAAAAAAATTGATAAACCACTAGCCAGACTCATCAAGAAAAAAAGTGAGAAGACTCAAATCAATAGAATTAGAAATGAAAAAGGAGAAGTAACAACTGACACTGCAGAAATACAAAGGATCATGAGAGACTTCTACAAGCAACTCTATGCCAAATAAATGGACAATCTGGAAGAAATAGACAAATTCTTCGAAATGCACAACACGCCAAGACTGAAGCAGGAAGAAATAGAAAATATGAACAGACCAATCACAAGCACTGACATTGACACTGTGATTAAAAATCTTCCAACAAACAAAAGCCCAGAACTAGATGGCTTCAGAGGGGAACTCTATCAAACATTTAGAGAAGAGCTAACACCTACCCTTCTCAAACTCTTCCAAAATATAGCAGAAGGAGGAGCACTCCCTAACTCATTCTATTAGGCCACCATCACCCTGATACCAAAACCAGACAAAGATGTCAGAAAGAACGAAAACTACAGGCCAATATCACTGATGAACATAGATGCAAACATCCTCAACAGAGTACTAGCAAACAGAATACAATAGCATATTAAAAGGATAATACACCATGATCAAGTGGGGTTTATTCCAGGAATGCAAGGATTCTTCAATATATACAAATCAATCAATGTGATAAACCATATTAACAAATGGAAGTAGAAAAACCATATGATCATCTCAATAGATGCAGAGAAAGCGTTATACGAAGTTCAACGCTGATTTATGATAAAAACCCTGCAGAAAGTAGGTATAGAGGGAACTTCCCTCAATATAATAAAGGCCATATATGACAAACCCACAGCCAACATCATCCTTAATGGTGAAAAACTGAAACAATGTCCACTAAGATCAGGAACAAGTCAAGATTGCCCACTCTCACCACTATTATTCAATATAGATGTGGAAGTTTTAGCCACAGCAATCAGAGAAGAAAAAGAAATAAAAGTAATCCAAATAGGAAAAGAAGAAGTAAAGCTGTCACTGTTTGCAGGTGACATGATATTATACATAAAGAATCCTAAAGATGCCACCAGAAAGCTACTAGAGCTAATCATTGAATTTGGTAAAGTAGCAGGATATAAAATTAATGCAAGGAAATCTCTGGCATTCCTATACACTAATGATGAAAAATCTGAAAGTGAAATTAATAAAGCATTCCCATTTAGCACTGCCACAAAAGGAATAAAATATCTTGGAATAAACCTATGAAAGGAGACAAAAGACCTGTATGCAGAAAATTATAAGACACTGATGAAAGAAATTAAAGATGATACACATAGATGGAGAGATATAACAGGTTCTTGAATTGGAAGAATCAACTTTGTGAAAATAACTCTACTACCCAAAGCAATCTACAGATTCAATGCAATCCCTATCAAACTACCACTGGCATTTTTCATAGAACTAGAACAAAAAATTTCACAATTTGTATCAAAACACAAAAGACCCCAAATAGAGAAAGTAAACTTGAGAATGAAAAATGGAGCTGGAGGAATCAGGCTCCCTGACTTCAGACTATACTACAAAGCTATGGTAATCAAGACAGTATGGTACTGGCACAAAAACAGAAAGATAGATCAATGGAACAGGATAGAAATCCCAGATATTAACCCACGCACATTTGGTCACCTTATCTTTGATAAAGGTGGCAAAAATATACAGTGGAGAAGAGACAGCCTCTTCAATAAGTGGAGCTGGGAAAACTGGACAGGTACATGTAACTGTATGAGATTAGAACACTCCCTAACACCATACACAAAAATAAGCTCAAAATGGATTAAAGACCTAAAGGAAGGCCAGAAAGTATCAAAGTCTTAGAGGAAAACATAGGTAGAACACGCTATGACATAAATCACAGCAAGATCCTTTTTGTCCCACCTCCTAGAGGAATGGAAATGAAAATAAACAAATGGGACCTAATGAAATTTCAAACCTTTTGCACAGCCAAGAAAACCATAAACAAGACCAAAAGACAACCCTCAGAATAGGAGAAAATATTTGCAAATGAAGTAATTGACAAAGGATTAGTCTTCAAAATTTACAAGCAGCACATGCAGCTCAATAACAAAAAAACAAAGAACCCAATCCAAAAATGGGCAGATGACCTAAATAGACATTTCTCCAAAAAAGATAAACAGATTGCCAACAAACACATGAAAGAAAGCTCAACATTATTAATTAACATAATCATTAGAGAAATGCAAATCAAAACTACAATGAGATATCATCTCACAGCAGTCAGAATGGCCATCATCAAAAAATCTAGAAACAATAAATGTTGCAGAGGGTGTGGAGAAAATGGAATACTCTTGCACTGCTGGTGGGAATGTGAATTGGTACAGCTAGTATGGAAAACAGTATGGAGGTTCCTTAAAAAACTACAAATAGAACTACCATATGACACCGCAATCCCATTACTGGGCATACACCCTGAGAAAACCATAAGTCAAAAAGAGTCATGTACCAAAATATTCACTGCAGCTCTATTTACAATAGTGAGGAGATGGAAGCAACCTAAGTGTCCATCATCAGATGAATGGATAAAGAAGATGTGGCACATATATACAGTGTAATATTACTCAGCCATAAAAAGAAATGAAATTGAATTATTTGTAGTGATGTGCATGTATCTAGAGTCTGTTATACAGAGTGAAATAAGTCAGAAAGAGAAAGACAAATACTGTATGCTAACAGATATATATATGGAATCTAAGAGAAAAAGAATGTCATGAAGAACCTAGTGGTAAAAGCGAATAAAGTCACGACCTACTAGAGAATGGACTTGAGGATATGGGGAGGGGGAAGGGTAATTTGTGATAAAGTGATAGAGTGACACGGACATATATACACTACCAAATGTAAAATAGATAGATAGTGGGAAGCAGCCGCATAGCAAGGGAGATCAGCTCGGTGCTTTTTGACCACCTAGATGGGTGAGATAGAGTTGGTGGGAGGTATGGAGATGCAAGAGGGAAGAGATATGGGAAAATATGTATATGTATAACTGATTCACTTTGTTATAACGCAGCAACTAACACACCACTGTAAAGCAATTATACTCCAATAAAGATGTTAAAAAAAAAGTCATTTACCAAAATGTTCTTTGCAGCTCTATTTACAATAGCCAGGAGATGGCAGCAACCTAAGTGTCCATCATTGAATGAATGGATAAAGAAGATGTGGCACATATATACAACGGAATATTACTCAGCCATAAAGAGAAACGAAATTTAGTTATTTTTAGTTAGGTGGATGGGCCTAGAGTCTGTCATACAGAGTGAAGTAAATCAGAAAGTGAAAAACAAATGCCGTATGCTAACACATATATATGGAATGTAAGAAAAAAAATGTCATGAAGATCCTTGGGTTAGGATGGGAATAATGACACAGATCTACTAGAGCATGGACTTGAGTATATGGGGAGGGGGAAGGGTAAGCTGTGACAAAGTGAGAGAGTGGCATGGAGATATATACACTACCAAACGTAGGGTGGATAGCTATTGGGAAGCAGCCGCATGGCACAGGGAGATCAGCTAGGTGGTTTGTGATCACCTAGAGGGGTGAGATAGGGAGGCTGGGATGGAGGGAGACGCAACAGAGAAGAGATATGGGGACATATGTATATGTATAACTGAATCACTTTGTTATAAAGCAGAAACTAACACACCATTGTAAAGCAAGTATACCCCAATTAAGATGTTAAAAAAAAAGAAAGTAACACACCATTGTAAAGCAATTTTACTCCCATGAAGATGTTTACAAAAAGAAATATTATTTCTGAGCCATATTCCGTGGTATGAATATACCACAGTTAACCATTCAGCCGCTGAGGGACATCTGGATTGTTTCTAGCTTTGGCCTATTGTGAGTAAAGGTGCTTTAAAAAGTAATAAATAAATAAATAAATAAATAAATAAATAAATAAATAAATAAATAATCCCTATATAATTCCAATGTTCAGCTGAGGTTGAAAACAACTTTTCTAAAACATATGCTCTTTTCAGTATACTCATTTTCTTTAAACTTTCCCCATGATAAAAATCACTTAAAATCGTTGTTAGAAATACAGATTCCTCTTATCTTTACCCAGATATTCTGATTTAATAGGTTTAGTTGGGACCTATAAGTCCTATTTTTAAAGAGTGTAAGGAAAGAAAATTTTACCTGCCATTCCAGTTCTACAAAAATCAAGCCATTAGCCACTGCATTCACTCACAAACAGTGTATATTGAGGGGAATTCATGATGGAGAAAAACTGGAAGCATTCTATGCTTTGGATATACTGACCCGTAGATTGTTAAGATACATATCTAAGGGAAAATTTCAATAACCTCAGATTCTTGCATTTTCCCATATGTATCCACACACTAAATATCATTAACTTGAAATTTCTGTTATTTGTTATTAGCAGTAAGTTTTTGTGCTTGACCACGTGCTTTCCCCAGCAAAAAGTTCATATATTTCCTGGCTCCTCCCTTAGCTTTCCAGAGTAGTTCCTCAGAGCTGTCTGAGAAGCTGTCTCCTGGTCTAAAGTCGTCAGTAACTCACAACATTTACGTTGTGTATTTTTATTTCAGTTGACAGTTTTGGAAACCACGATGGGGTCCAGAGTACCTTCTGTTTTGCCTGCAGTCTATAAGGGTCCAGAGCCTTGGTACCAGCAAGGACCACTTGTGCCCATTTGCCTCCTTGGTGTGTCCAGAAGATTGGGTGAAACTCTCCTGGGTCTTAGATCTCCCGTTATTGACTGATGATCCTAAGTTTTATTTGATGGTGGACAAACTACTTGCTGTAAGGAGGTTTTCCTTGAACTTAGTTTCAAGAAGAGGTACCTGCCCCCACAGTTGAAAGATATTGTGTTAAAAAGACACCACGGAAAGTTGATCCAGTTGAAAGATACTCGGATTTACTCTGTTGAAAAATACTGAGTAGTCTGGACTGCGTTATTAGGTAGGAAACTGGCCTCATGTTTTTCCTAAACAAGGGTCATCAGAAAGCCAGCCTTCAACTAACACCCCAGCCAGATTCATGTACAATACCTATGAAACTTATACTTGCAAGGACTTACTTAATTGGGAACTAAGAAAATCTAACGCTAAAAATGGCCGAGATGGGGCTCTTTTTCACATTCCCAAACTGGATTTTCTGTACACAGTTAGAGAAAGCTGGCTTGAAAGGAACATCTTTTCAGAATTCTGACCTTAAAGAACAAAATCCCTTCTAGGAGGAGCTTGCATTTCTCTTCCTGTGCCTTTGAAATGTAAATGTTCTACTAGATCTTCTTAGATGTTTTGCTCTGTGTTTTGAGAGAATGGTATTTGCCATCCAGAAGGTACACATATCGTGTACATTTGGCAGCCAGTTGAATAGACTGGGATTCTGAGCAGTCTCTTTGGCTATGCCAGCTCTCAGGGAAATTTGTCATAGGGATTCCAGACCATAAGGGACCTTTTCCATCTCAATCTTCGTTGTGTCCCCCTGTACAATGAAGGCCTTTACTTTCTTAGACTATTTTGGGGAGTAAACTTTCTGGATCTTGTGAAGACTGTACCTTTTGCACTCTCTTGTAAGGACACATCTTGCATCTTATTGGTTTGAGTTGCTATTAAGATACTACTCATCAATGGCCAGACTATGGATCCTTTAAATTGGAAAAAATTCTAAATTGATAAATCTATAGAGAGCTCTCATTATAAACAGCTGTTTTATTGGTACCTATTGAAAGACCAAATTAAAATCTGGATACAAAAATATAACAGCTTAAGAACTCCCTTAGATTAAAACAAACAAACACACAAACAATGGTTTGGGAAACCTCACTTGTGGTCTTGGATTCCCCTTAATGGGTCTTATGGATGTTAATAAAAATACTAGGTTACTTAATGTTAATTAGGTTGATTAACAAGGGAATTGGAAGAAGCTGAGGGGAAGGTCAAACGACTTCTTCCAAACAAGTTGGAAATTTTAAAGTGACTCGTCCCAACAGGATGGAAATCATACATGGTTTTTATGAAATGGGATAAATAAAATGGACACTGATGGGATCAAAACAAACACAACCTAGGTTTGGATGAGAAAAGCGCCCCCCAATTGGTCCCTTCAACATTAAAGGGCCCCAAACAAGTCTGCTTTATTTACCCCAGTTTTTTAAAAATTAAAAAGCTTAAAGAAAATTACACCGAGGTACCTGACAAGCAATTGCTTGGAACAAAGTTAGGTCGGTTAATTAAGTTAATGACTGACAAAAGGGATTGGGTGCCTTGGCTTGACCCCTCACTGGGGGTGTTGACTTAAAATAATTGCACAACATGAGTATTGTGAGTCACGTTTTATTAGGGGCAAAATTGCTAGGAGAAACACTGACTGAAACCACGCACCCTGGCCAGGCAAAGACAGTAACAATTTGTATGACTTATTTTATGACAGGAGTTTCTGGTAAGGAGCATGGAACGAACAAGCCAACATCAAGCAGAAGAAAGTTCAAAAGGAGAAAGGAGACGCCAGTCCACATGTCCTACCAACCTCCCAGAATCCTGCTCGCTGGAATCCATCTTGGCTGAGTGGTTGCGTGTGCCACCAGAAAGGACCCTGAGTCAGGATTACTGGCCAGAGACAGCCCGGAAACTAACCCCATTATCATAAAACCCGAGACTATGAGCCATGTGGCAGAGTAGTTCTGGGTTCCCTTACCCTGCTGCTCTCCACCCGGGTGCCCCTTCCTAAAAAAGTCTCTTGCTTTGTCAGCACGTGTGTCTCCTCAGACGATTCATTTCTGAGTGTTAGATAAGACCCCACTCTTGGGCCCTGGAAGGGGTCCCCCTTCCTGCAACAAAATGGTGACTATAGACTGGGAGACAGCATTTCAGATAGTTCTGAGAAACTGCTCCAAAGAGGTAGGGGGGAAGATCGGTATATATGTGATTTTGGTGACAGGGGAGTACATACAATCAGGCACATTTTTCTTTAGCAGAAGGTTTCGAGGAGCAGTCATCACCATGAAGGATTTTAGTGCTTTTCTAGATATGAAGAGGTGCAAGAATTGGGTTCATAAAATTGGCTCCTGAAAATATCTAACTATCTGAAGACCTGTTCTGCCAGTTTTTCCCAGAGCACAGAGTGCCTCATTTCTGCTCTCCACCCTGAACTCCTTTCAGGGGGGTGTTAAAATCAGCAGCTGCAGCAGCACATGATTTAATCCTTGTAGAGGTAGTTGGTAAATGCCAATGGCAAGTGCCAATTTGTTGTTAACAGGAACCCCAAAGTCTTTTATACATAAATGGATAAAATGGCCAGAGGATAACAAGGAAAGTTTCTGGGATTCTTTGTAAGACCAAGACTTGTTGGTGGGGTCATAATGGAGGCTAAAGTTAAAGGTATAAGTGTTGGTAGAATTGAGATGAAAGTTTACAAAAATTTGTATATTTGAATGGGCTTTATATAAGATGGTTACCTCTCTTTTGCCTAATTATATTCTGGGATAGACATTATGTCTCACTGGGGAATGATTCCCCTGTCTGGTATTATAAGACGAGGCATATAAACCTGCCCCTCAGGCAATATTATTTAAAAATACTAAAGGAAACCAATAGGGTTACTTGAGCCCAGAGAATATGAAGTAAAAACTGGCGGCTAATATTAAGGGGCTAATAAAAGCAATAATGGAGGTTTTTTTGCCCCTAGGGCAATCTGCTCTGGGTTTAACTTGTTCATGCAGAAAGAGGGCCATTGTTGAATGCCTTGTGCAAACTTTTAAAGGCATGATAAATTTACCCCCAAATTTCTTGGACATAGAATTCCTTTTTTTTTTGTTTTGTTTTCTTTTTGCGGTACGCAGGCCTCTCACTGTTGTGGCCTCTCCCATTGCAGAGCACAGGCTCCAGACGTGCAGGCTCCGGACGCGCAGGCTCAGCGGCCATGGCTCACGGGCCCAGCTGCTCCGCGGCATGTGGGATCTTCCCGGACCGGGGCACGAACCCGTGTCCCCTGCATCGGCAGGTGGACTCTCAACCACTGTGCCAGCAGGGAAGCCCTTGAACATAGAATTCTTGATTCCCAGTTTATTTAGAAATCTTGCTGATATAAGGAAACAAATTAAAATGTAGTTGGGCAAATCAATCTTTTAATATCACTTAGGTAGCAGAGCTCTTTGGGAAGTTAAAAGCAAATATCTTTGCCTTGCCAATCTCTACAAATCAGAAATGTAAGTACAGTCCACAAAGACTTTAGAAAGCCTAATTAACTCAGGTAGAATATAAAACCAAAAGAAAAAAAATAAGGGAAACGTTTTTGAAAGTTAAGAATTCTAACTCATATATGTAATTAAAAGTAATAAAATTAATAAGGAAAACATCTTTGTTTGAAAGGAAAAAAAGATATAAGGAATGGAAATGCAGTCTGTTAAGGGAAAAGAGAGTAATTTTGTCCTGGAGAGAAAAAAATGGGGGGAGCATAGGACAAAATTTGAAGGTAAAATGGGAAATTATAGAAGGTTTGTGGGAAAAGAAACCTGAAAGAAGAGTTTTGTGCATGGTCAGGATTAGTTAAGATTAGAAGAAAATTTAATTGAGTAAATAAATTTTAATATTAAAAGTAAGCCAGTACAAAACTAGAATTGGTTTTCTCTTTGTTTTAAGAGAATGAATTCTTTTAAAATATTAATCTACTTTTAATAACAGGTTGTAAAGTTTATCTTCTAAGTAATCTGTTGTAACTTTCAATGTTTGCCTTTAAATTCTTTTCTTGTCACTTTGATTGAGTGAATAAGTATTGTTTCATGGTGACCTATGAGCCTATTTTGGCCAAGTGTTTTAAAACCTTTTGATATCTTTAATACTTCCTGAAGTCAAATTCTAAATGAAGTTCTTTTGACCTCTAGCTAAACTTGGGATGCTTCAGAGGGCCCCTGAAACATCAAAGAGTTATTAAAATAATTAGGTTTATCTGGTATGTTATGTTACAATGCGAAACATCATCAAATTGCATGGGTAAATGTCATTAATATAGATAGTCTAGAAATTATATGGAATTCCTAAAAATCTGGTTTATCCTAGTATAATGTTATCAGTCACAGTTCTAGTTATTATCTTAAAATATTGTATGTCACAGAAATAACTGTTTCTTTGTCAATTACATTGTAATCAGATCTTTATGCTATTTTAAGTCTTTTGTCATTTATAGACAGTTATTATTTTACTCTGATGCTTTAACAAAAATGAAGATCTTCAAGAAGATATTTTTGAAAATAACTTTTTGAAAAATATAGGTTTCTGATGACTTTTAGATCATACCATTGAACTGGGTAAGAAATTAAAAAACTATTGGAGAACTTAATGGCTTCATCCAGACCAACAAAATTTAATTACATGGACTGAAAGAACTGATAAATATGAATTATAATTTATGACTTTTGGTCTGAAATATTACTGTCTTTTAATATTTGCTTTCCAGAAAATCTTACCTCTTATGTTAACTATGACCTACAGCAAGGTGATAAATTATACCTTTATAAACAGACATGAAACACTTATCTTCTTCTCTCTACCTAATCCCTCCAGAATTTGATTTCTCCAGCTGGCCCCCCTCTGGATTTGATGGCTTATTGTGATCCAGATTGCAACTAGTTATACATTGTTTTAATTTGTTCTCTCTTTGTTGTTTTGAAAGTGTTCATAATTTCTCTGCTGTACTATAACCTTATTGATGTTACTAACTGTATTACTTATATCCTATTTTATAAGATTGTTGTCTCTTGCATTACCCAATGTGTAGCCAGACATCCAACAGAATTAATGATGGCTAAACATCTTGAGGCAACTGATCACATATATAGCTCTCTATAAAATTAATTGTAATAGTGCAACACTAGATATGGGAAGAAGCAACAAGGGAAAAATATTTCCTGTATCATAATATAATAAATAAAAAATAATTTTACTGGCTGGGTTATATTGACCACATTATCTTTGATACATGGTATAGTTTGAGTCAAAATTTAATCTCTTAAGTCTGAATTTATTAGTACTGTGTTCCAATCTCTCTAAAGTGAGAAAAAAAATCAACGTGCACTATATAGAAAATTCTTAATGTAAAACTCCTGTTTTACCATTTTTATCCCCCAATTTCACTGTTACATAACAACAAACATAATTTCAATATACTATACAGACCCCACCTCATAACATAGATCCATTTTTTAGTTCTTTGTTAAATGAGTTAGCTGGATTTCCATACAATATAAAGAGTTCATGCATTCTATATGTTTGCCTAAGCTAGCTATCTACACAAATTCTCTTCCAAGGCAGGGCCCTCACCTGTACAGAATAAAGTAGGCAGCCTTATTCCTGAGAAGTACAGTGATAAACTGATTTGTCTTAGGTTCTCAGAGTCTGCCCTCTCAGGACCCTGTCTTTGGAAAGAAAACAAAACTGGATAGTTACCCTGCCTGAAAACTACAGAAAACTCAACTCCTTTTATATCATACCATGCATGTCACCCACAGAAATGTCTCCAGTAAAATAATATATCTAATTGGAATTTTGCAAAACAGTGCCCTCTGACTTGGAATCCTGAAGTACTTTTTTTTTTTTTTAAATAATAAGGTGTCTCCCAGCTGCTGCTGATACTGTGATACTGGTCCTTATAGTACTACCTTGACCAGATGCTTTGAATTGCTATATCTTGCAAACTTCTATGGGGCATAGAGCCTTGATCCACCAATATCACTACCACTCCTTTTGAAACATGTTATGTGGACTTTCTGCTGAATGCCCAAAGACTGCAACTACTCATCTCCACCACAGTCTCTCACCTGTGTATTTCTACTTAGCCTTCCCCTAGTAGCAGTCAGAGGTTTGTGTAACCTACAGTTGATTATAGAGAAACCTACTCAGAATGATAAGTGAAGTGGACATAGTCAATCTATCCAAGAAAGAGTTTAGGATAGTGATCATTAAGATGAACAAAAAATTCAGGAGAAGAATGGATGCACAGAGAGAGAAGTTAGAAGATTTTAACAAAGAGTTATAAAATATATAAAACAACCAAAGATGAAGAATACAACAACTGCAAAGAAAAATACACTAGAAGGAAACAAAAGTACATTAAATGATACAGAGGAAAAGATCAGTGAGTTAGAATAGAGTAGCAGAAAACACTAATGCTGAATAGAGAAAAGAAAAAAATGAAAAGAAATGAGGACAGTTTAAGAGACCTCTGGGAAAACATCAAGGGCACTAATATTTACACTAGAAGGAGAAGAGAGAGAAAGGGCTGAGAACATAATTGAAGACTTAATAGCTGAAAACTTCCCTAATGTGGAAAAAAAAAAAGGACATAAAGTCCAGGAAGGACTGAGAGTCCCAAGTAGGATTAACACAAAGAGGAAATCAACACGATACACTGTAATTAAAATGGCAAAAACAAAAGATAGAGAATATTAAAAGCAGCAAGGGAAAAGGAACACATTACATACAAGGGAACTTCCATATAGCTATGAGAAGACTTTTCAACAGAAACTCTGCAGGCAAAAAGGGAGTGGCAAAATATAGTTAAAGTGATGAAAGGGAAAAAGCTACAACTGAGAATATTCTACTTGGTAAAGCTCTCATTTGGATTTGATGGAGAGATCAAAAGGTTTACAGACAAACAAAAGCTGAAAGAGTTCAACACCATCAAGCCAGCATTCAAAGAAATGTTAAAGGAACTACTCTAAGTGAAAAAGAAAAGGTCCAAACTAGAAACATAAAAATTAAGACCAGATAAGTGTGATTGGTAAAGGCAAACATATAGAAAAGGTAGAAAATCAACCATGAAAAAAGCTACTAGGAAGGTTAAAAGATGAAAGTAGTAAAATCATCTATATCCACATTAAGCAGTTAAGAATTACACAATACAATTAGATAACATATAAAATATGATATCGAAAACAGTAATTGTGAGGGCAGGATATTACAAATGACGGCTTGTTAAAATGCATTTGGAATTAAGAGTTCAGCAACTTAAAACAATCACATATATATGTAGATGGCTATATTTAAACTCATGGTAACCACAAACTAAAATTTTATATACACACAAAATAAACCAAAAAGAAATCCAAAAATAACACTAAAGATAGTTATCAAATCATAAGGGAAGAGAAGAAAATAGGAAAGGAACAAAAAAGACTTACAAAAACAAAGTACAATAAACAAAATGGCTATAAGAACATACATATTGGGACTGGTCGGAGAAGATGGCGGAAGACTAACATGCAGAGATCACCTTCCTCCCCATAGATACATCAGAAATACATCTACACGTGGAACTGCTCCTATAGAACACCCACTGAACGCTGGCAGAAGACCTCAGACCTCCCAAAAGGCAAGAAACTCCCCACGTAACTGTGTAGGGCAAAAGAAAAAAGAAAAACAGAGACAAAAGAATAGGGACGGGACCTGTGCCAGTGGGAAGGAGCTGTGAAGGAGGAAAGGTTTCCACACATAAGGAAGTCACTTTGCGGGCAGAGACTGAGGGTGGCAGAGGGGGGAAGCTTCAGAGCCGCGGTGGAGAGCACAGCAACAGGGCTGCGGAGGGCAAAGTGGAGAGATTGCCGCACAGAGGATTGGTACCGACCAACACTAACCAGCCCGAGAGGCTTGTTTGCTCATTTGCCGGGGCGGGCGGGGCTGCGAGCTGAGGCTCGGGCTTCGGTTGGATCGCAGGGAGACGACTGGGGTGGGCGGCATGAACACAGCCAGAAGGGGTTAGTGCACCACGGTTAGATGGGAGGGACTCCAGGATAAAGTCTGGACCTGCAGAAGAGGCAAGAGACTTTTTCTTGCCTCTTTGTTTCCTGGTGTGCTAGGAGAGGGGATTAAGAGTGCCACTTAAAGGAGCTCCAGAGACAGGCGCGAGCCACGACTATCAGCGTGTACCCCAGAGACGGGCATGAAATGCTAAGGCTGCTGCTGCTGCCACCAAGAAGTCTGTTTGCAAGCACAGGTCACTATCCACACCTCCCCTCCCAGGAGCCTGGGCAGACCGCCACTGCCAGGGTTCAGTGATCCAGGGACAACTTCCCCAGGAGAACGCACGGCACGCCTAAGGCTGCTGCACCGTCATGCTGGCCTTTGCCGTGGCAGGCTCTCCCCACATCCATACCCCGCCCTCCTCCCGGACTCAGTTAGCCAGAGCCCCCGAATCAGATGCTCCTTTAACCCAGTCCTGTCTGAGCGAAGAACAGAGGCCCTCAGGCAATCTACACGCACAGGCGGGGCAAAATTCAAAGCTGAACACCGGGAGCTGTGCCAACAAAGAAGAGAAAGGGAAATCACTCCCAGCAGCCTCAAGAGCAGCGGATTAAATCTCCACAATCAACTTGATGTGCCCTGCATCTATGGAATTCCTGAATACACAACAAACCATCCCAAATTGAGGAGGTGGACTTTGGGAGCAAGATATATTATTTTTTCCCCTTTTCCTATTTTTGTGAGTGTGTATGTGTATGCTTCTGTGTGAGATTTTGTCTGTATAGCTTTGCTTTCACCATTTGTCCTAGGGTTCTGTACGTCCGTTTTTTTTTCTTACTTAAAAATTTTTTTCTTAATAATTTTTTATTTTAATAACTTGATTTTATTTTATCTTGATTTTATTTTATTTTATCATGTTTCTTTCTTTCTATTTTTTCTCACTTTCATTCTGAGCCGTGTTGATGAAAGGCTCTTGGTGCTCCAACCAGGATGCAGTGCCTGTGCCTCTGAGGTGGGAGAGCCAACTTCAGGACACTGGTCCACAAGAGACCTCCCAGCTCCACATAATATCAAATGGTGAAAATCTCCCAGAGATCTCCATCTCAACACCAAGACCCAGCTTCACTCAAAGATGAGCAAGTTACAGTGCTGGACACCCTATGCCAAACAACAGTCAAGACAGGAACACAACCCCACCCATTAGCAGAGAGGCTGCCTAAAATCATACTAAGACCACAGACACCCCAAAACACACCACCAGACGTGGACCTGCCCACCAGAAAACAAGATGCAGCCTCATCCAACAGAACACAGGCACTAGTCCCCTCCACCAGGAAGCCTACACAGCCCAGTGAACCAACCTTAGCCACTGGGGACAGACACCAAAAACAACGGGAACTACGAACCTGCAGCCTGTGAAAAGGAGACCTGAAACACAGTAAGTTAAGCAAAATGAGAAGACAGAAAAACACACAGCACATGAAGGAGCAAGGTAAAAACCCACCAGACCTAAAAAATGAAGAGGAAATACGCAGTCTACCTGAAAAAGAATTCAGAATAATGATAGTAAAGATGATCTAAAATCTTGGAAATAGAATAGACAAAATGCAAGAAACATTTAACAAGGACCTAGAAGAAATAAAGAGGAAACAAGCAACAATGAGCAGCACAATAAATGAAATTACAAACACTCTAGAAGGGATCAATAGCAGAATAACTGAGGCAGGGGAACAGACAAGTGACCTGGAAGATAAAATAGTGGAAATAATTACTGCAGAGCAGAATAAAGAAAAAACAATGAAAAGAATTGAGGACGATCTCAGAGACCTTGGGGACAGCATTAAATACACCAACATTAGAATTATAGGGGTTCCAGAAGAAGAAGACAAAAAGAAAGGGACTGAGAAAATATATGAAGAGATTATAGTTGAAAACTTCCCTAATATGGGAAGGGAAATATTTAATCAAATCCAGGAAGCACAGAGAGTCTGATATAAGATAAATCCAAGGAGAAATATGCCAAGACACACATTAATCAAACTATCAAAAATTAAATACAAAGAAAACATATTAAAAGCAGCAAGGGAAAAAAAAATAACACACAAGGGAATCCCCATAAGGTTAACAGCTGATCTTACAGCAGAAACTCTGCAAGGCAGAAGAGAATGGCAGGACATATTTAAAGTGATGAAGGTGAAAAATCTAAAACCATGATTAACCAACCCAGCAAGGATCTCATACATTTTGATGGAGAAATTAAAAACTTTACAGACAAGCAAAAGCTGAGCGAGTTCAGCACCACAAAACCAGCTTTACAACAAATGCTAAAGGAACTTCTCTAGGCAAGAAGCACAAGAGAAGGAAAAACCTTACAATAAGAAACTCAAAACAATTAAGAAAATGGGAATAGGAACATACATATTGATAATTACCTCAAATGTAAATGGATAAAATGCTCCCAGCAAAAGACACAGACTGGCTGAATGGATACAAAAACAAGACCCATATATATGCTGTCTATGAGAGACCTACTTCAGACCTAGGGACACAAAGTGACTGAAAGTGAGGGGATGGAAAAAGATATTCCATGCAAATGGAAATCAAAAGGAAGCTGGAGGAGCAATTCTCATATCAGACAAAATAGCCTTTAAAATAAAGACGATTACAAGAGACAAAGAAGGACACTACATAATGATCAAGGGATCAATCCAAGAAGAAGATATAACAATTGTTAATATTTATGCACCCAACAGAGGAGCACCTCAATACATAATGCAAATACTAACAGCCATAAAAGGGGAAATCAACAGTAACAGAATCATAGTAGGGAACGTTAGCATCCCACTTTCACCAATGGACAGATCATCCAAAATGAAAATAAATAAGGAAACACAAGCTTTAAGTGATACCTTAAACAAGGTGGACTTAATGGATATTTATAGGACATTCCATCCAGAAACATTAGAATACATTTTTTTCTCAAGTGCTCATGGAGCATTCTCTAGGGTAGATCATATGTTGGGTCACAAAACAAGCCTTGGTAAATTTAAGAAAATTGATATAATTTCAAGTATCTTTTCTGACAACAACGCTATGAGAATAGATATCAATTACAGGAAAATATCTGTAAAAAATACAAACACATGGAGGCTAAGCAATACACTACTTAATAATCAAGTGATCACTGAAGAAATCAAAGAGGAAATCAAAAAATACCTAGAAACAAATGACATGGAGACAGAACGACTCAAAACCTATGGGATGCAACAAAAGCAGTTTTAAGATGAAAGTATAGCAATACAATTCTACCTTAAGAAACAGGAAACATCTCAAATAAACAACCTAACCGTGCATCTTAAAGAATTAGAGAAAGAAGAATAAAAAAACCCCAAAGTTAGCAGAAGGAAAGAAATCATAAAGATCACATCAGAAAGAAATGAAAAAGAAATGAAGGAAATGATAACAAAGATCAATAAAACTAAAAGCTGTTTTTTTCAGAAGCGATACAAAATTGATAAAACATTAGCCAGACTCATCAAGAAAAAAAGGGAGAAGACTCAAATCAAAAGAATTAGAAATGAAAAGGAGAAGTAACAAGTGACACTGCAGAAATACAAAAGATCATGAGAGATTACTACAAGCAACTCTATGCCAATAAAATGGACAACCTGGAAGAAATGGACAAATTCTTAGAAATGCAAAACCTTCCGAGGCTGAACCAGGAAGAAATAAAAAAATATGAACAGACCAATAACAAGCAGTGAAATTGAAACTGTGATTAAAAATATTCCAGCAAACAAAAGCCAAAGATGAGATGGTTTCACAGGCATATTCTATCAAACATTTAGAGAAGAGCTAACACCTATCCTTTTCAAACTCTCCTGAAATATAGCAGAGGGAGGAGCACTTCCAAACACATTCTACTGGGCACCCACAGTGTGATATCCAAACCAGACAAATATGTCACAAAAAAAGAAAACTACAGGCCAATATGGCTGATGAACATTGATGCAAAATTCCTCAACAAAATACTAACAAACAGAATCCAACAGCACATTAAAAGGATCATACACCATGATCAAATGGGGTTTATCCCAGGAATAAGAGGATTCTTCAATATACACAAATCAATCAATGTGATACACCATATTAACAAATTGAAGGAGAAAAACCATATGATCATCTCAATTGATTCAGAGAAAGCTTTCAACAAAATTCAACAATGATATATGATAAAAACCCTGCAGAAAGTAGGCATAGAGAGAACTTTCCTCAACGTAATAAAGGCCATATATGACAAACACATATCCAACATCATCCTCAATGGTGAAAAAGTGAAACCATTTCCAAAAGATCAAGGACACGACAAGGTTGCCCACTCTGGCCACTATTATACAACATAGTTTTGGGAGTTTTAGCCACAGCAATCAGAGAAGAAAAAGAAATAAAGGGAATCCAAATCAGAAAAGAAGAAGTAGAGCTGTCACTGTTTGCAGATGACATAATACTCTACATAGAGAATATTAAAGATGTCACCAGAAAACTACTAGAGCTAATCAATGAATTTGGTAAAGTATCAGGATACAAAAATAAGGCACAGAAATCTCTTGCATTTCTATACACTATACATTCATCTGATGACGGACACTTAGGTTGTTTCCATCTCCTTGCTATTGTAAATAGAGCTGCAGTGAACATTTTGGTACATGACTTTTTTTTTTTTAACATCTTTATTGGGGTATAATTGCTTTACAATGGTGTGTTAGTTTCTGCTTTATAACAAAGTGAATCAGTTATACATATACATATGTTCCCATATCTCTTCTTTCTTGCATCTACCTCCCTCCCACCCTCCCTAGTCCATCCCTCTATGTGGTCACAAACCACCGAGTTGATATCACTGTGCTATGTGGCTGCTTCCCACTAGCTATCTATTTTACGTTTGGTAGTATATATATGTCCATGCCACTCTCTCACTTTGTTACGGGTTACCCTACCCCGTCCCCATATACACAAGTCCATTCTCTGGTAGGTCTGTGTCTTTATTCCTGTCTTACCCCTAGGTTCTTCATGACATTTTTCCCCTTAGATTCCATATATATGTGTTAGCATACGGTATTTTTCTTTCACCTTCTGACTTACTGCACTCTCTATGATAGACTCTAGGTATATCCACCTCACTACAGATAACTCATTTTCGTTTCTTTTTATGGCTGAGTAATATTCCATTGTATATATGTGCCACCTCTTCTTTTATTTTTTACAACTTTATTGGAGTATAATTGCTTTACAATGGTGTGTTAGTTTCTGCTTTATAACAAAGTGAATCAGTTATACATATACATATATTCCCATATCTCTTCCCTCTTGCGTCTCTCTCCCGTCCACCCTCCCTATCCCACCCCTCCAGGTGGTCACAAAGCACCAAGCTGATCTCCCTGTTCTATGCAGCTGCTTCCCACTAGCTGTCTACCTTACATGTCCATGCCTCTCTCTCGCTTTGTCACAGCTTACCCTTCCCCCTCCCCATATCCTCAAGTCCATTCTCTAGTAGGTCTGTGTCTTTATTCCTGTCTTACCCCTAGGTTCTTCATGATATTCTTTTTTCTTAAATTCCATATATATGTGTTAGCATACAGTATTTATCTTTCTCTTTCTGACTTACTTCACTGTGTATGACACACTCTATGTCTATCCTCATCATTTCAAATAGGTCAATTTCGGTTCATTTTATGGCTGAGTAATATTCCGTTGTATATATGTGCCACATCTTCTTTATCCATTCATCTGATGATGGACACTTAGGTTGTTTCCATCTCCTCGCTATTGTAAATAGAGCTGCAATGAACATTTTGGTACATGACTCTTTTTGAATTATGGTTTTCTCAGGGTATATGCCCAGTAATGGGATTGCTGGGTCATGTGGTAGTTCTATTTGTAGTTTTTTAAGGAACCTCCATAGTGGTCTCCATAGTCATTGTACCAATTCACATTCCCACCAGCAGTGCAAGAGTGTGCCCTTTTCTCCACACCCTCTCCAGCATTTATTGTTTCTAGATTTTTTGATGATGGCCATTCTGACCGGTGTGAGATGATATCTCATTGTAGTTTTGATTTGCATTTTTCTAATGATTAATGATGTTGAGCATTCTTTCATGTGTTTTTTGGCAGTCTGTGTATGTTCTTTGGCAAAATGTCTATTAGGTCTTCTGCCCATTTTTGGATTGGGTTGTTTGTTTTTTGTTATTGAGCTGAATGATCTGCTTATAGATTTGAAGATTAATCCTTTGTCAGTTGCTTCATTTGCAAATATTTTCTCCCATTCTGAGGGTTGTCTTTTGGCCTTGTGTGTGGTTTTCTTTGCTGTGCAAAGGTTTTAAGTTTCATTAGGTCCCATTTGTTTATTTTTGTTTTTATTTCCATTTCTCTAAGAGGTGGGTCAAAAACGATCTTGCTGTGATTTATGTCATAGCGTGCTCTGCCTTTGATTTCCTCTAAGACTTTGATAGTGTCTGGCCTTACATTTAGGTCTTTAATCCATTTTGAGTTTAGTTTTGTGTATGGTGTTGGGGAGTGTTCTAATTTCACACGTTTACATGTATCTGTCCAGTTTCCCCAGCACCACTTATTGAAGAGGTTGTCCTTTCTCCACTGTACCTTCTTGCCTCCTTTATCAAAGATAAGTTGACCATATGTGCATTGGTTTATCTCTGGGCTTTCTATCCTGTTCCATTTATCTATATTTCTGTTTTTGTGCCAGTACCATTCTGTCTTGATTTCTGTACCTTTGTAGTATAGTCTGAAGTCAGGGAGCCTGATTCCTCCAGCTCCATTTTTTGCTCTCAAGATTGCTTTGACTATTCGGGGTCTTTTGTGTTTTCATACAAATTGTGCAATTTTTTGTTCTAGTTCTGCGAAAAATGCCAGTGGTAGTTTGATAGGGATTGCATTGTATCTGTAGATTGCTTTGGGTAGTAGAATCATTTTCACAATGTTGATTCTTCCAATCCAAGAACATGGTATATCTCTCCATCTATTTGTATCATCTTTAATTTCTTTCATTAGTGTCTTATAATTTTCTGCATACAGTTCTTGATACTACTCTAAATGTAAATAAGCTATATGCTCAAATCAAAAGACATAGTGGCTGAATGGATACAAAAACTAGACCCATATATACACTGCCTACCAGACACACTTCAGATATAACTATACACATAGCCTAAAAGTATGGGAATCAAAAAAGGAATTCCATGGAAATAGAAATCATAAGAAAGCTAAGGTAGCAATACTTATATCAAACAAAATAGTCTTTAATATCAACACTATTACAAGAGACAAAGAAGGGCACTATACATAATGATCAAGGGATCAATCGATGAAGAAGATAAAACAATTGTAATATATGTGCAGCCAATACAGAAGCTCCTAAATACATTATGAAAATTTTAACAGACATACAGGGAGAAATCAACAGTGACACAATAATAGTAAGGGAATTTAACATGCAGCTTATGTCAATCACAGATCATCCAGACATAAAACCAAAAGGGAAACACTGGCCTTAAATGATACATTAGAGCAGATGGAGTTATATAGAACATTCCATCTGAAAGCAGTATAATACACATTCTTTTATAGTGCACATGTAACATTTTCCATGATAGATTATATGCTAGGCCACAAAACAAGCCTCAGTAAATTTAAGAAAACTAAAATCAAATCAAGTGTCTTTTCCAACTACAACACTATGCTACTAGAAATCATCTAGAAGGAAAAAAAACTGCAAAGAAATCATGGAGGCTAATATGCAATTAAATAAACAAAAAAATGTTACTGATGAAATAAAAGATGAAATAAAAAAAACACCTGGAGACAAATGAAAACCAAAATAATGATACAAAATCTACGGGATGCAGCAAAAGCAGTTCTAAGAGGAAAGTTTATATAAATACAAGCTTACCTCAGAAAAGAAAAAAATCTCAAGTAAACAACCTAAACTTTCAGCTAAAGGAGCTAAAAAAGAAGAACAAACAAAACTCCAAGTTAGTAGAAGGAAAGAAATCATAACAACCAGAGTAGAAGTAAATGAAAGAGACTAAGAAAAACCCAACAAAACAAAACAGAGACTTCCCTCGTGGTCCAGTGGGTAAGACTCCACGATCCAAATGCAGGGGGCTCGAGTTCAATCCCTAGTTGGGGAACTAGATCCCACATGCCTCCTGCAACTAAGAAGTCTGCATGCCACAACTGAAAGTCCACATGCTGAAACTAAGAAGTCTGCATGTTGCAACTAAGAAGTCCACCTGCTGCACCTAACGATCCTATGTGCTGCAGATAAGATGTAGTGCAGCCCAAGTAAATAAGTAAATAAATATTAAAGAAAACAATAGAATAGATCAGTAGTTCTAACAACAGAATGAAACTAAGAGATGGTTCTTTGAAAAGATAAAAAAATTGGTAAACCTTTAGCCAGACTCATCAAAAGAGAGAGACAGACAGACAGACAGAAAAGGTCCAAATCAATTAACTCAAAAATGAAAAGGAGAAATTACAACCAACATGACAGAAGTACAAAGGATCATAAGAAATTACTACTAACAACTATTTCCCCATTAAATGAAAAACCTAGAAGAAATGGACATACTCCTACAAATGTACCATCTCTAAAGAATGGACCAGGAAGAAATGGAAAATGTGAACAGAACAATTACTAGTAATGAAAAAATGCCTAACAAACAGAAGTCCAAGACCAGATGGCTTCACAGGTGAATTTTGCCAACATTTAGAGCAAAGATAATACCTATTTTTCTCAAATGATTCCAAAAAACTGCAGAGGAAGGAGCACTTCCAAACTCTTACTATGAGGCCAGCATCACCCTGATATCACAACCAAAGACATCACCCCCCAGAAATAAAATCAGAGGCAAATATCACTGATTAACATAGATGCAAAAATCTTCAAAAAATATTAGCAGTGTGAATCCAACAATACATCAAAAGGTTTGTTCACCAAGATCAACTGGTATTTATCCCAGGGATGCAATATTTTTTCAATATTGACAAGTCAATGTGATATACCACATTAACAGACTGAAGAATAAAATCCATGTAATTATCTTAATAGATGCAGAAAAATTTTTACAAAGTTCAACATCCACTTAGGATAAAAATTCCAGAAACTGAGCATAGAGAGAACATACTTGAACATAATAATGGCCATATACAACAATCCCATAGCTAACATCACACTCAGTGGTGAACAGTCAGCCTTCCCACAAAATTCAGGAACATGACAGGGATGCCCATTCTCACCACTTCTATACAACATAGTATTGGAAGTCCTAGCCACAGCAATCAGATTAGAAAAGGAAATAAAAGGTATATAAATTGGAAGGGAAGAGGTAAAACTGCCACCATTTGCAGTTGACATAATACTCTATATAAATAACCCTAAAACATTCACACAAAAACTATTAGAACTAATATGTAAATTTAGTTACAAGGATACAAGATTAATATATAGAAATCAGTTGCATTTGTTTACACTAATAATGAAATATCAGAAAGAGAAAGAAATAAAATCGCATTTGAAATGGCATCAAAAATAATAAAATACCTAGAAATAAACTTAACCAAGGAGGTGAAAGACCTATTTGCTGAAAACTATAAAACACTGATAAAGGAAGCTGAAGGTGATTCAAAGAAGTGGAAAGTTATCCCATGATCTTGGATAAGAATTAATATTGTTAAAATGGACATACTACCCAAAGCAACTTACAGATATAATGATATCCACTATCAAAACACCCATGACATTTTTCACAAAACTAAAACAAATAATTCTAAAATTTATTTGGAATGATAAAAGACCCAGAATTCCTAAAGCAGTCCTGAGGAAAAGGACTAAACCTGGAGGCATAACCCTTCCTTACTTCAGACTATACTACAAAGCTACAGTAATTAAAACAACATGGTACTGGAACAAAAACAGACATGTAGATAATTCGAACAGAATAGAGAGCCCAGAAATAAACCCACTCACTACTGATCAATTAATCTACAACAAAAGAGACAAGAATATACAACAGGGAAAAGCAAGTATATTCAACAAGTGGTATGGGAAAGCTGAAAAGCTACATATAAATCAATGAAAGGATAACACTTCCTCATGCCATATACAAAAATAAAATCAAAATTGTTTAAAAACCAAAATATAGGGCATGACATCATAAAATTCCTAGAAGAGTATATAGACAAAACACTCTCTGACATAAATTGTAGCAATATTTTCTTAGATTGATCTCCAAAGGCAAAAGAAATTAAAGTAAAAAATAACAAATGGGACCTAATCAAACTTATAAACTTTTGTACAGCAAAGAAAACCATCAATGGAACAAAAAGATAACATACAGGCTAGGAGAAAATATTTGCAAATGATGCAATACACAAGCAATTAATATCCAAAATATACAAAGAGCTCTTATGACTCAGTACCAAAAAAACATACATACCAATTTAAAAAATGGGCAGAAGACCTAAATAGACATTTTTCCAAAGAAGACGTACAGATGGTCAACAGACACATGAAAAGATGCTCAACAACACTACTTATTAAAGAAATGCAAATCAAAACCACAATGAGCTATAACCTCAAAATAGTCAGAATGTCTATCATCAAAATGTCTACAAATAAGTGCGGGAGAGGGTGTGGAGAAAAGGGAACCCTCCTACATTGTTGGTGGGAACGTAAATTGGTGCAGCCACTATGGAAAACACTATTGGTGTTCCTTAAAAAACTAGAAATAGAACTACCATATGATCCAGTAATCCAACCACTGAGCAAATATCTGGAAAAGACAAAAGCTTTAATTCAAAAAGATACATGAACACCAATGTTCCTAGCAGCACTATTTACAGTAGCCAAGAAATGTAAACAATTCAGGTTCCCATCATCAGACAATTGCTTAAAATGTGGAATATATATAAAATGGAATATTACTCAGCCATATAAAATAATGTAGTATTGCCATTTGTAGCAACATGAATGAACCTAGAGAATATTATACTTAGTGAAGTATGTCATACAGTATGTCATACAGAAAGATAAATACTATATGATATCACTTATATGTGGAATCTAAAAAATAGAACAAGCTAGTGAATATAACAAAAAAGAAAGAGACTCACAGATATAGAGAACAAACTAGTGGTTACCAGTGGGAAGAGGGAATGGAGGAGGGGCAAGATGGGGGTAGGGAAAAAAGAAGTGCAAACTACTATGTATAAAATAAATAAGCTACAAGGATCAATTGTACAACACAGGGAGTATAGCTAATATTTTACAATAACTATAAATGGAATATAACCTTTTAAAATTGTGAATCACTATGTTGTACACCTGAAACATATAATAGTGTACATCAACTATACCTCAATATAAAAAAAAGAACAAGGTGAAAGCAAAAAAAAAAAAGAAAAAAAATACAATGCTTTGTAGACAGCAATATTATTATCTTAATTTACGTGAATAAATTGAGATACAAAGAAGTTATAACTTGCCCAAGGTCACATAGCCAGTAAATGGCTGATCTAAGAATCCAACCCAGTCGATCTGGCTTCATGGCCTATACTCTAACTATGACACATAATTCAAAATATAATAAAACTTACAAATATGTGGAAATTAAACAGCACACTCTTCAACAAGCTATGAGTCAGAGAAGTAATCAGAAGTGAAATAAGAAAATAACTTGAGACACATGAAAAAAAAAAACCACAGTGCAACAAAACTTATGAGAGGCAGGCAAAACACTGCTCAAAGGATATGTAGAGCAGTAAGTGTCAACATTAAAAAATGATTTATACCATAAGCAACTAGAAAAAAACAGTAAACTAAATTCAAAGCTATCAGCAGCAAGGAAATAATAAAGAAACAAACAATTGTATGCCAAGAAATTAGATTAACCTAAAGAAAAATGAACAATTTCCTAGAAACACGTGGACTATCAAAACTGACTTAAGAAATAAAAATGTAGGGACTTCCCTGGTGGCACAGTGGTTAAGAATACGCCTGCCAATGAAGGGGACTTGGGTTCGAGCCCTGGTCCGGGAAGATCCCACATTGCTGCAGAGCAACTAAATCCGTACACTACAACTACTGAAGAATGCGCACCTAGAGCCTGTGTTCTGCAACAAGAGAAGTCACTGCAATGAGAAACCTGCACACCGCAACAAAGAGTAGCTCCTGCTCTTTGCAATTAGAGAAAGCCTGCAGGCAGCAACGAAGACACAACACAGCTAAATAAATAAATAAATAAAAAATAAATTAATTTTAAAAAAGAAATAAAAATGTAAATAGACCTATAGAAATTAAAAAGATTAAGTCAGTAATTAAAAACTTTCCAACAGAAAGGATAAAATCCAGGATTAGATGACTTCACTGGTGAATTTTATTGAACAGATAAAAAAGAATTAACATCAATTCTTCTCAAACAATTCCAAAAATAGAAGAGGCAACAACACTTCCTAACTCATTCTATGAGGCCAGTACTTCTCTGATATGAAAGCCAGGCAAAGACATCAGAAATAAACCACACCAAACTGATTAATGTAGATGCAAAATCCTGAACAAAGTACTTGCAAATCAAATCCAGCAGCATTTTATTTAAAAAATTATACATCATGACTAAATGCAATATATTCCAGGAATACAAAAGTGGCTCAAAATATGAAAAAAATAAACGAAATACACCATAATAGAATGAAGAGGAAAAGAGGAATATGATTGTCTCAATTGATACAGAAAAATTTGACAAAATTCAACACCATTTCATAAGGAAAACACTCAATAAACTAAAAGTAGAAGAGAATTTCCTTGATGTAATTAAAGGTATATATGAAAACCCCAGAGGTAACATCATACTTGGTGGTGAGAAACTGAAAGCTTTTCCTTTAAGATCAGAAACAAGACAAGGACATCCACTTTCACCACATATATTCAACATTATACTGGAGGTCTAACACAGCAATTAGGTGAGAAAAAGAAATAAAAGTCATCCAAATTGGTAAGGAAGAAGCAAAATTATCTCTATTTGCATTTGCCATGATCCTACATAGAAAATTTTAAAGAATACACAACAGCACTAATAAACAAATCCAGCAAAATTGCAGAATATGAGATGAACATAAAATAACTAGTTATAGTTGTATGAATTAGCTAAGAACAATGCAAAAACAAAGTTAAGTAAAACATTCCATGTACAATACCATAAAAATAAATAAAATAGTTAATCCCAACGGTCTTTTGTGCAGAAATAGAGGAGATGATGCTAACCTTCCTATAGAATTTCAAGGAAACCTAAAGAGCCAAAACAATCTTGAAAAAGAACAAAGTTGGAAGGCTCACATTTCCCAATGAAAAAATTTACTACAAAGTTAAATTAAAACAGTGTGGCACTGGCATAAGGACAGACATATAGATCAATGAAATGGAATGAGAGTCCAGAAATAAACTCTTATATCTAAGGTCAACTGACTTTCTGTAAGGGTACCAAGACCATTCAATGGAGAATGGATAATATAAATGAATTAATAATTCAATAATGGTACTGGGACAACAGGAAATCAACATGTAAAAGAATGAAGTTGAACCCTTATACTATGAACAAAAATGAACACTAAATGGATTAAAGACTTAAATATAAGGGGTAAAACTATAAAATAGATACATAGGGGTAAACTTTTATGATCTTGGCTTTGGCAGTGTTTTTTAAAATATGGCTAAAAATCAAATATAACAAAAGAAAAAATTGATAAATTGGATTTAATCAAAATTAAAAGCTTTTGTACATCAAAGGACATTGTCAAGAGAATGAAAAGACAACAGAATGGGACTAAGCATTTTCAAATTATATGTATAAAAAGGTCTACTATCCAGAATATATATTTAAATTTTCTTACAACTCAACAAATAAAACAGAAAAAAATCCAACAAAAGAATGCACAAAGGACTTGAATAGACACTTTTCCAAAGAAGTTATACAAATGGCCAGCAATCACATGAAAAAATGATAAATGTCATTTATCATTCAAGAAATATAAATCAAAATCAATCATAATGAGATACCACTTCATACACAGCTGGATAGCTATAATTTAAAAAATTGAAAATAACAGGTATTGGAAAGATGTGGAGAAATTGGCACACTCGTACATTGCTGGTGAAGATGTAAAAGGGAAAACAGTTTGGTCGTTCTTAAAAATGTTAAACATAGAATTATCATATAATCCAGCAATTATAATACCAGCACTCCTAGGTATATACACAAAATAACTGAAAACGTGTATTCAAATACTTATACCTGAATGTTCATAGCAGCATTATTCACAATGGCCAAAAAGTGAAACAACCCAAATTTCCACCAGTGGATGAGAGGAGAAACAAAGTGTAATATATCTATGAAATGAAATATTATTCAGCTATAAAATGAATGAAGTTCTGATAAATGCTGCAACATGGATGAATGTTGAAAACATGCTGAAATAGCCAGACACAAAAGGCCATGTTATAAATGATTCCATTTATATGAAATATCCAAAATAAGCAATTCCTTAGAGACAGAAAGCAGATTTATGGTTTCTAGGGCTGGGGACACAGAGGAATGCAGAACGACTGCTTAATGATTATGGTGTTTCTGTTTGGGGCTATAAAAAATGTCTGGAACTAGACAGTGGTGCTAGTTGCACAACACTGCGATTGTACTTAACGTCACTGATTACAATGGCAAGAATGGTAAATTTTACCTCATATTTATTTTACTATAATAAAAAAATAAGTATAATAGAATACTTCCTTTCTCTGAAGTCCATGGTCATATCTCCCTTACTCTTTTCTTCCTAGAAGCTGGAATGCTAGGCCTCATTCAAACTTCCTAAGTTTCTAGCCTCTAGTCTATGCTAACATAGCCACCCCCCACAACTCACAGAAATTAATCTGCCCTTAACCTCCTGTGCAAATCCTGAACAAAGGTATAATAAATTTTTGCTGGTACTGTAACTCAACTTCCTACAGTTTCAGGAATCCTGACCACTTTTCCTGGGTGTTAGTCTACTTTTTTTTTCCTATCACCCTTTTCTTGGACATCGTAGTATTTGTATGGTTTCTCTGTTACCCAATCCCCTGCTTGTCCCTTTTACTTCTGTTCATTGAGCTCCTAAGACTGTTCTCCCTGTTTAACTATCGGGCTGCTTACCCAGTAATGACAGGCATTTATTAGACTCTACTAAGCCTCATCTGATGAATGTCCAATAACTATTAAACCCCAAAGCTAACTGAGAACTACATAAACCAGAGCAGCAGTGACAGAAATCAAAACTAGAGGCAAGAAGGAGAAGCCCTAGAGGGGTGGTTAACTCTTAGGCTCCAGAATCAGGCTCCCTGAATTTGAATCTGCGCTCTGAGTCTTACCTGCTCTGTGACTTGCATAGGCACATTTCTTAGCCTTTCTGTGCTGTGGCTTTCTCAAGTATAAAATGTGGATGAAAACAACAAATAGTACCTATTTCCAAAGAATGGTTGGAAGATTAATACATTGGAGTATATGGTAAATGTTAGTTATTTCCTTTGTTTGGTTTTCCATTTTTCTTTTTCTCAGGGCAAGTGGATCTCAACATTGGCTGTACGTTAGAATTACCTGAAGTAATTTTTAAAATGAGGCCACACCTCAGACTAATTAAATCAGAATTGGGGGTTATACCTAGTCATCAACATTTTTAAAACATTAAGGGGTAAAGGAAAGACAGAGAGAGAATATAATACTTTGTATGTGTTCAAAGTATTTCACATTGCAAGTTTTGAAACCATGACTATTATTATCCCTATATTTCATACAAAGAAAATCGGACTAAACCAAACAAGTTGCCACATGGGCATGTAGACAATGGAAGTGGGGCTGAATTTAACAACAACATGTATGAAAACACACTTAGGGGTTTACTTGATTCAGTTTAATGTAAATTAATAGTGTAATGTTGCTGCCAAAAAGGTGAATGTGATCTGAAGTAACTTCAATAAAACTAGTGGAAGTTCCACCCTGCTTGTCAACCACACCTGAAACATTCTGTTCTGTTCTTTAAGATGTCACACCTAAGGAAAAACAGAGTAGAACACACAGGATAGAAATACATTTGAAACCACAACATTAGGAGCAACAGTGAAAGGAACTAAGATCTGCCAAGACTACAAAGTAGAAGTTTTAGCATGGACAAAATCACCAACTTCACAAGTCAGAAGGGCTGCCAGACAAAGGAAAAGAAATGAGATTTACCTTATACTACCTGAATAGCATAACTGGGGTACACAATGGGAAACTATCAATACAAAACCTACTTAAGCTTAACCCGAGGAAGAATTTCCCAATAATTAAACCTGTTTTAAAATGCAGTAAATTCCAGGAAGGTGATATTACAAAAAATCACAGAGTAATACAACACCAATTAATAAAGTGGGAAAAAACTGTCACAATCAACTTTTCTAGAGCTCTGGGATCTAGCCAAAAATTTACAACCAGGAGAAAACTTAATGAAGATAAAAGTGGCTGCATTGTGGTAAGAAAGTACTGTGGCACCTTAAATTGCCTGCCTGCCATCCTTCAACCTCAGAGTTGCAGTGCCTATGGAGTTAGCAGCCTACACTCCTGGTGAAAGTTGCTAGTGCAAAAGGAAGTAATACAGACCTTGTTCTCAAAGAACTGTGTTTGACTGTTTTAGCCTGTCTGGTGGAAACCTGAAAGAACAGTGAAAGGGATTGCCATTGTTTCATCTCGCTCTCAGCATTCCCAAGGCTGAGGCATCTTCCCAAGCAACATTTGTTGAAAGCATTTATAGGCAAACGCATTGGCCATGCAAAGTGAGACTAGGGTTAACAGTCAGAGGAGGTTGGGAAAGGACATATATGGTGGAATAAGGGATTTTAAAAGCTCCTCTGTATACTGAGGAATCATGAAGCCATGCACATGACGATGGCTGGATGCATGTTCAGAAAAGGCCTGAGAAATTCCCATTTTTCACCTCTGGTTAACCTTCATGCTCTAGGCGTGCAGGAGGCCTAAGGCAGAAATGTAAATGGACAAGGTAAATGTTGAAGGAGTACCACTAAAACAAATATCCAATCTGCAAATACTGAAAAAGTATTTTCCCCTTGTTCTTTTTTTTTTTTTTTTTTTTTGTGGTACACGGGCCTCTCACTGTTGTGGCCTCTCCCGTTGTGGAGCACAGGCTCTGGACGCGCAGGCTCAGTTGCCATGGCTCACGGGCCCAGCCGCTGCGCGGCATGTGGGATCTTCCCAGACCGGGACACAAACCCGTGTCCCCTGCATCGGCAGGCAGCCTCTCAACCACTGCGCCACCAGGGTAGTCCCTGTTCTTTATTTCTTTATCTTTACTTTTTTTCTTTTCTTCTTTGGCTCCAGATATTTAAGGCAATTCTGTCAAAATACTAACTGACAACTAAGCCAATGAAACACAGACTTCAGTGATCACATATGAAAGAGAATATAACTTTTATGGGAGAATTTAGAAAAAATTCAGAAAACTAAACACATATTTAAGCAAGAGGAACACTGAGAAAAGTACTGAGAATGACTTAATCTTTCACCTCGTGCAGATCTTTTGGCTCAGGGCAAGTTTAGCTAGTCAGTAAAGCACCATCCTACCAGAGCCAGTCTGCAAAAATTTGAAAACATGGCTGCTTTCTCTTTTTCATTTTTGGTGTTTTTCGTTTGGTTATGTGTTTCAGCTTCTGGCAAATCTAGAAACCTGTCAAAAGATTAGCTGACCTAAAAGAAGTGAGACTTCAGTGAGCATACCAGAGCAAGAAATAATCTTTGGAAAATAGTTTGACAAAGTCTCAAAATAAACTACTGCAGTCTTCAACAATCAAAAAATAAATGAACAGAAACTCATGGAAAGGAGAAGTACCTGATTTCTAGAGTTACCACATTATGTGTATTAAATGTCCAATTTCCACAAAACATCACAAGGCATACAAACAGGAGAAGATGGCTCATTCAAAGGAACAGAGCAGGAAACATCCCTGAGGAAGGCCAGCCATTGGGCTTACTAGACAAAAACTTTAAAATATCTTCTTAAATATGCTCAAAGAGCCATGGGAAAACAAAAAGAACTAGACAAACCAGAACAATGATATATGAAAAAAATAAAATTAGCAACAAAGAGATGGAAACTATATAAAAAAAGCAAACAGCAATTGTCAAGTTGAAAAGTATAATAACTGAAATAAAAATTTTACTAGAGGGGTTCAACAGCAGATTTGAGCAGACAGAAGAAAGAATCAATGGACTGAAGACCAGTCAATTAAAATTATGAAGTCTGAGGAGCAGAAAGAAAAAAAGGATGAAGAAAAATGAACACAGCCTAAGGACTTTGTGGAACACCAAAAAATGGAACTATAATATGCATTATGGGAATCCCAAAAAGGAGGAGAGAGAGAAAAGAGCAGAAAAATTATTTCAAGAACTGTTGGCTGAAAACTTCTCAAATTTGATGAAATACATGAATATGCAAATCCAAGAAGCTCAATTAACTCCAAGTAAGATAAAGCCAAAGAGACAAACACTGAAACATTAAAATCTAATTATTAAAAGACAAAGAGACAATCTGGAAAGCAGCAAGAAAAAAGCAAATTGTCATGTACAAGGGATCCTCAATATGATTATAAGCTGATTTCTCATCAGAAACATTGGAGGCCAGAAGGCAGTGGGATGATATATTTAAAGTATGGTGGGGGGGATCTGTCAACAAACAGCAGGTATTATTATAATCTTGATCTGTGACTTCATTTTATTTTCAAAAGAATTTAAAAGACAAATGCACAAAAATTAAATATAAATCTGTTATTTGGTATACAATGTATATAAAGTTGTAATTTGTGACATTAATAACATAAGGAGGGAGATGGGCTTTAAAGCAATAGAAATTCTGTACTCAACTGAAGTTAAGTTAGTATCAATTGAAATTAGACAGTTAGAACTTTAGGATATTATATGTAATCCTCATGATAACCACAAAGAATATATCTAAAAAAATACAGATAAGGCAAATGAGAAGAAAATTAAAATGCATCAGCACAAAAATTCAAATAATCACAAAAGAAGTTAGAAATTGAGGAAATGAGGGCCAAAAAAGTTGAGACATAAAGAAAACAGATACCAAATGGCAGAAGTAAGTTATTTCTTATCAGCAACTGCATTAAATATAATGGGTTATTCTTTCCAATCAAAAGGCATATATTAGCAAAGTAGATTAAAAAAAAACATGATCAAACTATACGCTTTAGATGCATTTTAAATAAAAAGACACACATAGATTAAAACTAAAAGGATGGGAAAATATAGTCCATGTAAATAGTAACCACAGGGGAGCTCTGATGGCTACACTAATATCAGACAAAATAGACTTTAAGTCAAAAGCTGTCACAAGAGGCAAAGAAGTGCATTATATATTGATAAATGGATCAATTTACCAAGAAAATATAACAATTATAATCATATATGCACCAAATATCAGAAACCCAAATTATATGAGGCAAACATTAACAGAATTGAAGAGAAAAACAGTCCTAAAATAAGAGTTGGAGACTTCAATAACCCATTCATAACAACTGATAAAACAACCAGACAGACAATCATTAAAGAAATAAAGGACTTGAACAATACCACAAACCAAAAAGAAAGAAGACTTAAATTAATAAACACTAGGGGCATTACTGTAAATCTTATAGAAATAAAAAATTTATGAGAATATTGTGGAAAAAAATGTACAGCAATATATTAAATAACATATATGATTGAATAAATTTCTTAAAACACAGAAACTACCACAATTGACTCAAGAAGAAATAGTAAATGTGAATAAACCTATAACAAGAAATTGAGTCATTAATCAAAAACCTTCCAACAAAGAAAAACTGAGAACCAGATGGCTTCACATGTGAATTCTGCCAGAACTTTAAAGAAAATTAACATCAATCCTCCTCAAATTCTTCCCAAAAAAAATAGAAGAGGAGGGAACACTTCCTAACTCATTCTATGAGGCCAGTATTCCTCTGATAACAAAGCCAGATAAACACATCAGAAGAAAATAAAACTACAAACTAATATCCCTTATGAATATTAATAGAAGAATCCTAAACAAAATACTAGCAAACCAAATTCAGCAGCATATCAAAAAGATGCAGATGGGGGCTTCCCCGGTGGTGCAGTTGTTGAGAGTCCACCTGCTGATGCAGGGCACAGGGGTTCGTGCCCTGGTCCGGGAGGATCCCACATGCTGCAGAGTGGCTGGGCCCTTGGGCCATGGCCTCTGAGCCTTCGTGTCCGGAGTCTGTGCTCCTCAACAGGAGAGGCCGCAACAGTGAGAGGCCCGCGTACCACAAAAAAATAAAAGTCCAGGCAAAAAGATGCAGATGGAGACCAAGTGGAATTTCTCCCCAGAACACAATAATGATTCAAATACAAAATAAATCAAATACAAAATAAAACTGTAATACATTAAGAGAAGGGGGGGATGTGAAACACACAAAATCATTTCAATTGTTGCAGAAAAAGCATTTGACAAAATTTAACACTCTGTCATAATAAAAGCATGAAACAAATGAGGAATAGAAGGAAAGTTGCTTAACATGATAAGGAAATTATATGAAAACCTCACAGGTAACACCATAGTCAAGATCAGAAACAAGTTAAGAATTCCTAATTTCTTCACTTCTATTAAACACAGTATTGAAAGTTCTAACTGGAACAATTAGGCAAATAAAAGAAATAAAAGACATCCAAATTGGAAAGGAAGAAGTAAAACTATCTCTATTCACTTAAGACATGATCTTGCATACAGAAAATCCCGAAGAATTCACAAAAAGACTACTAGTGCTAATAAGTGAATTCAGAAAAGGACACAAGATTTATACTCAAAAATCAGTTGTATTTATAGAAACTAGCAATGAAGAATCCAAAAATAAAATTAAGAAACAAGTCCTTTTACAAACACATTGAAAATAATAAGATACTTGGGAATGCATTTAACCAAGGATGTGCAAAACTTGTGCACAGAAAAGTTCAAAACATTGCTGAAAGAAATTAAAGAAACCTAAATAAATAAAAAACATTCCATTCTTATGGATTAGAAGGTTTAATATTGTTAAGATGTCAATTCTACTTGAAGTATCTATAGATTTAAAGTAATCCCTATCAAATTCCCAATGATATTATCTTTGCATATATCGAAAAACACTTACTAAAATTTATATGGAATCTCAAGGGACCCCAAATAGTCAAAACAATTTCCAGAAAAAAATTGGAGATTTCACACTTCCTAATTACAAAACTTACTACAAAGCTAGAGTAGTAAAAAACAGTGTGTTATTGGCACCAAAGACTCATAAATAGACCAGTGGACTACAATAAAGAGATCAGAAATAAATCTCACACATATGGTCAAATCATTTCAACATGAGTTCCAAGACCATTTAATAGAGAAACAATAGTCTTCAACAAATGGTGCAGGGAAAACAGGATATCCAAATGCAAAAAAAAAAAAAAGTGAGGTTGGAACTTTACCTTACACCATATTAAAAAATTAACTTAAAATAGATCAAAGGCCTAAACATAAGAGCTAAAACTAAAACTTGTAGAGGAAAACATAGGAGAAAACTTCATGACAGATTTGTCAATAATTTCTCGTACACAACAACAACAGCACAAACAAGAAAAATATAGATAAATTGGACTTTAAAATTAAACAAAAAAACTTTAATGCACTATCAACAGAGTGAAAAGGTAAACTATGCAATGGGAGAAAATATCTGCAAATCATATATCTGACAAGAGCTTAATATCTAGACTATATAAAGAACACCTACAACTAAAACAATAACAAAGCAATCTGATGAAAAATGGACAATAAAAAATAGACAAATGAGAGTACAGAAAGAACTTCTCTGTTAACAATAAAAAATAAATTCTTTACTCAAAGTCCAGAGCAAAAAACTTACTGCAAAGCTACAGTAATCAAAACAGTGTGATACTGGCCTAAGGACAGACATATGAACAAATGGAATAGAACAGAGAATGCAGGAATACATCCATATATGTTATGCTCAATTGATTTTTGACAAGGTGTCAAGACCATTTGATTGGGAAAGAATTATCTGTTTAATAATGCTGACTCAACTGTAAGTTGACATATAAAAGAAGTTAGACTCTTATCTCATACTACATCTAAAAATTGATTCAAAATGGATCAAAGGCCTAAACATAAAAACTATAAAACTGTCAGAACAGACATGGGGGTAAACCTCCATCAGTTTTTATTTGACAGTGGAATTTTAGAAATAACATCAAAAGCAAAGCAACAAAAGAAAAATAGATAAATTTGATTTCATGAAAATCAAATCTTTTGTACATCAATGAACACTATGAAGAAACTGAAAAGACAACTTACAGAATGGGAGAAAACGCTTGTAAATTACTGTTATGGGCTGAATTGTGTCCTCCCAAAATTCATATGTTAAAGTTCTAACTCCCAGTACCTCAGAATGTGACTGTATTAGGAGATAGGGCTTTTAAAGTGGTGATTAAATTAAAATGAGGCCCTTAAGGTGTGCCGTAAACCAATATGACTGGTTTCCTTATAAGAAGAAGAGATTAGGACACATAAAAAGAGCTAACAGGTACATCAAATGGTTCTTTGGTTTTATAGGTTGTCTCCCCGTGATGCCAGATGGGATCAGCACAGCTCCAGGTACTAGTTGCTAATGCCTATAAAATACCATGCACACCCCCAAAGGAGAATCATTTAAGAGTTCTTTGGACTTCACCTTCAAAAGTAGCCAAAGAATTCAAGAGACAGGCTATCCCAGAAAATCTTTTGCAGTTAGTGAAATTAGGGTATAACTAAGAACATTCAGAATACTACACACACAGTTTAGGTGATCTTGGTATAGTGGTGGGACAGCAGTGATTATAAAATGAAAGTAATTAACATGTACACGCTCTGTTGTGGGAGACTAAAGGGAAAGAGGTGTTCAGCATAGAAAAACATTTTTCAGTGGATTTCCTATGAAGTCAATGTGTCTTGGGTTTAACTTTGAAACAAATTAAAAAAATCTAAAAACTGAGTTACTAGCATTTGTGGATTTCAGATTGAGACCCATATAAAAGCAATGTTTTATTCTGTGACTCAGCATATTCTTTTATAAGTGAAAGTTTCAGAGAAGAATAATTGGGGGTAATAGGATGCAATCAGATGTTTTAAAGTTTTTCTTTTAAGTTTCCCACTAAATTGATCTTATACCCCTCTAACCGGTTGACAGGTTTTGGTAACTACAGATATGATGGGAATAGGAAAAAATAAAGTATGGATAAAAATGGGTCCAGGCATCAGGAAGCTATGGTTTCTCAAGTAGCTGCTTTAGTCATTAAAGCCTAACTGCCCATTCTCTTAAAAAAAAAAGGAGCTAACAGGAATGTGAGCATACAGAGGAATGATACTGTGAGGACAAAGTGAGGAGGTAGCCATCTGTAAGCCAAGGAGAGAGACCTCAAGAAATCAAACCTCCTGACACCTTCACCTCAGACTTCCAGCCTTCAGAACTGTGAGAAAATTAAATTTCTGTTGTTTAAACTACCTAGTCTGTAGTATTTTATTATGGCAGCCCTAGCAAATTAATACAAGCAAATATCTGATAATGGTCTTGTATCCAGTAAATATATAAAGAACTCTTACAACTCAAAAACAAAAAAGACAATCAAATTTCAAAATAGGTAAAGGACTTCAATAGATGTTTCTCCAAAGAAGATACACAAATGGCCAAAACACACATGAAAAAATGTTCAACAACACTAGTCATTAAGGAAAATCACAACTACAGTGAGATACATTTCATACCTCTTAGGTAGCTAGAACAGAAAACATGGAAAATAGCAAATGTTGGCAAGGATGTGGAGGAATTTGAACTCTTGACATTGCTAATGGGAATGTAAATGGGTGTAGCCACTGGGGAATAATCTGGCAGTTCCCCAAAAAGTTAAACATAGAATTCCCATATGACCCAGCAATTCCACCCTTAGGTATAAACCCCAAAGAATTTAAAACAAGTGTTCAAATAAAAGTGTGTACACAGGGCTTCCCTGGGGGCACAATGGTTAAGAATCCACCTGCCAATGCAGGAGACATGGCTTTGAGCCCTGGTCCAGGAAGATCCCACATGCTGTGGAGCAACTAAGCCCATGAGCCACAACTACTGAGCCTGTGCTCTAGAGCCCGTGAGACACAACTACTGAGCCCGCATGCCACAGCTACTGAAGCCCGCATGCCTAGAGCCCACATGCCTAGAGCCTGTGCTTTGCAACACGAGAAGCCACTGCAGTGAGAAGCCAGTACACTGCAATGAAGAGTAAACCCCACTTGCCGCAACTAGAGAAAGCCCACACACACAACAGATCCGATGCTGCCAAAATAAAATAAATAAATTTTAAAAAATGTGTACATAAATGTTCATAGTAGCACTATTCACAATAGCTAAAATTTGGAAACCATCCAAATGTCTACCCTTATACTGATTAATGTATAAAGAAAGTGTTATATATCTACATGATGGAATATTCAGCTATGAAAAGGAACTCATGCTACAACATGAATGAATCTTGAAAACATTATAAGTGAAAAGAAGCCAGACATATAAAGTTACATATTATGTTTCCATTCATATGAAATATCCAAAATAAGTAAGTCCATAGAGACAGGATACAGATTAATGGTTGCCAGAGGTAAGAGGTGAGTGGGGAAGGGAGACAGACTGGTTAATGGATAGAGAATTTCCTTTTGGGGTGACAAGAATGCTTTGGAATGAGATAGATATGATGGTTGCACAACACTGAATACACTAAATGCCACTGAATCTGACACTTTAAAATGACCAATTTTATGACTTGTGAATTTCACCTCAATAAAAACAAATGCAGCAAATTCCAACAACATGGATGAATCTCACAAACATAATGATGATTAAATGAAGCCAGACACAAAAAATAAACCCTTGATTATTCCATTTATATAAAGTTCAAAAACAGGCAAAACTTCTGTTAGAAGTCAAAATAGTGGTAACAGTTAAGAGATAATGACTGGAAGGGGCATGAGAGGCTTCTGGGGTGCTAGTAATATTTGTTTCCTTATCTGTGTGCTCATTTAGGTGGATTTGTTCACTTTTTGAAAATTAATTGAGCTGTAGGGTAGGGGGAAGGGTGAGCTGTGACAAAGCGAGAGAGAGGCATGGACATATATACACTACCAAATGTAAGGTAGATAGCTAGTGGGAAGCAGCCGCATAGCACAGGGATATCAGCTCGGTGCTTTGTGACTGCCTGGAGGGGTGGGATAGGGAGGGTGGGAGGGAGGGAGACGCAAGAGGGAAGAGATATGGGAACATATGTGTATGTATAACTGATTCACTTTGTTATAAAGCAGAAACTAACACACCATTGTAAAGCAATTATACCCCAATAAAGATGTTAAAAAAATAAAATTGTGCCTAAATAAGTGTTGTGAGTTACTTGAAATTGGAGATTTTTAAGTTCTGTGACAGATAAAATTGAAGCATCAGGTGGGTGTTTTGAGAAGATGATCTTTCATAGCCTAAGGAATCTATGACTCTGTGATTTGCTTCAAATCACAGACATAGCAACTATGACAGTTTGAAAGATTTAGGGTGAGGTCTGCATGTCTTGAGGGAAGGCTAGTTGGCCTACTCCACAAGGCTTTCCAGACTGGCATTATCTAGGTGAACACACCGAGGTCAAGGGCCTTTCCTCTCCCTGTAGATCTGGATACTTGATTGAATGAGTTAGTGCTTTAAGTTTCATGGTGCTCAGAAGTCTATCAGGCTGACAGAACTTAGAGGGTAGTGATGTATTTACACTAGTGTCCCCGTTTTCAAATTTAGGATGTGAAATATAGTTCATGGAAGGGCATCCTTATTGCCCCCACCTGATCAGTTCATTTTTTCCTAGTCTGAAAGATTCTTCGAGAGTATAAATTCAAAACTAGGGGAGTGAATTATATGATTTTAACATCTAATGGCATTGGGATCTAATAACATTAAATGCCCAAACAGAGATTTATGGGTGAAGGTATTGTCTCCCTTAATGGGCACTGTCTCTTGCCTCAGTGAATCTCTCTTTCATGCGTCGTTGACTCACCAAACCATCTGAGTGACATGTTATACATTCTCCTTATAGACATGTTAAAGACTTCACTTAATCGCAGCCTTGGAATCTATTAGTCCCATCCAATCTCATCTATTATGTTTTGATATCATAACTTTATCTCTCAGGGTAACTATTTCCCAACCAGGGAGTTAACCAGGTGCTCTAGTAACAGAGTTAAGATCCTAGGGGACATAGTTGAATAACATGAACTGTCTATCGAACATGATCAGGAGCGTGATGAGTCATGACCAGAGGAACACTAGAAGCCAAACTGGGGATGCTAACGTCCTTCCTCAGTAAAAAGAGGTTTTATGGGGGAGGGGGACAACAAAATAAGAACTCTTCTCCTCAGTTTCTACTGGGAAAAATATATAAGAATCCAAAATAGAGAGGAAAATTACATCTACTGAAGTGTAGAAGGTAATAAATGAAGACAATACTAAAACATCCCCTAAGATGAGGGAGAGGTGGAAGCCTGAGTGAGCTTCCAGAGCAACAGAGAACACTTAATTTGATGTCTGACACTATCTCCCCTATGCTCTCCCTCAGCCCCAGTAACATTCATCAAGAAAAGTTGAGATTGATTCTGGAAAAGAAGTTGGAAAACACTCCACTAAGCAGGGACATGTTTCCTTCCTAGAATTAGCCTAGGAATAAGGGGGACAAAGACAAAAATTTCAGGACTTGGGCAACACCATTAAAATATCACATGCAGCTCAGTAGATCATGGTATGTCCAAGTTGGTCTCAATTATTATTACTATTTTTTATTATTATTTTTTGTGGTACGCAGGCCTCTCACCACTGTGGCCTCTGCCATCGCGGAGCACAGGCTCTGGACGCGCAGGCCCAGCGGCCATGGCTCACGGGCCCAGCCGCTCCGCGGCATGTAGGATCCTCCTGGACCAGGGCACGAACCTGCGTCCCCTGCATCGCAGGCGGACTCTCAACCACTGCGCCACCAGGGAAGCCCATGGTCTCAATTATTTAAGTGGGGTTTGTTGCTTGATACTTCTCCCTAGACGTGTTGACTGCATTCCATGGAAGAAGAGAGGAGGGTCCTGAAAACTGACTTTCATGATTTCTGAGTTTCCCATACCAGCTGTATACTAATCAATCTGGATTTCTGAATATAAGTAATTGATAAAAACTCACTAGATGTTTGAGTAGAATGAAAAATTAAACAAATATTTCTAAGTACACAAATTCTAAGTGAAATATTAGTGAATCAAATCCAGGAGCATATTTCGAGAATACACCATAGCGAAGTAGCATTTAGGCCAAAAGCACAAGGATGAGTCATCAAACCAATAATGTAATTCAACACATTAGTACATAAAAATATGTCATATGATTATTCTGAGTTACCCCTTAAAATTAACAAAATTCAAAGTTTATCAATGAATTGAAAAAAATTCTGAAACAAAAAAATTCTTTAACATGATAAATAGCATTTATAACAAGTCACCTGCAAGTATATTTAAAGATGATACACCAAATCCATTTCTAGTAAAGTCAGGAACAAGACCATGTTGTCACCTATTCTCACTATTATGCAAAATTGTTCTGAAAGTTCAAACCTTAACAATAAAAGTACAATAAATACAAAAAGAATATTATAAAACTTAATTGAGGTACATAAAACAAGACAAATGGAGAAACCGTATTCCTCAGGGGAAAATCCAGTCCTGCAAAAATGTCAATTCTCTCTACATCAATCTACATATTTAATGAAATACTCAAAATCCAATAGGATTTTGGGGGTATATTATATTCATTCTAAACTTCCTCTGGAAGACAAAAATGCAGAATTGGTCAAGAAGATTTAGCAGAGACCTTCAAGATGGTGGAGGAGTAAGACATGGAGATCACCTTCCTCCCCACAAATACATCAGAAATACATCTACATGTGGAACAACTCCTACAGAACACCTACTGAACGCTGGCAGAAGACCTCAGACTTCCCAAAAAGCAAGAAACTCCCCACATACCTGGGTGGGGCAAAAGAAAAAAGGAAAAACAGAGACAAAAGCATAAGGACGGGATCTGCAACACTGGGAGGGAGCTGTGAAGGAGGACAAGTTTCCACACACTAGGAAGCACCTTCACTTGTGAAGAGGGAGGGTGGTTGCAGGGAAGCTTCAGAGCCACGGAAGAGAGTGCAGCAATAGAGGTGCAGAGGGCAAAGTGGAGAGACTCCCACACAGAGGATAGGTGCCGACCAGCACTCACCAGCCTGAGACGCTTGTCTGCTCACCTCCGGGACGGATGGGGGATGGGAGCTGAGGCTCCGGCTTCGCAGGTCAGATCCCAGAGAGAGGACTGAGGTTGGCTGTGTGAACACAGCCTGCAGGGGGCTAGTGTGCCTCAGCTAGTCGTGAGGGAGTCTGGGAAAAAGTCTGGAACTGCCTAAGAGGCAAGAGACCATTGTTCTGGGGTGCATGATGAGAGGGGATGAAGAGCGCCTCCTAAACAAGTTCCAGAGACTGGCGCGAGCCACGGCTATCAGCACGGACACCAGAGATGGGCATGAAACACTAAGGCTGCTGCTGCAGCCACCAAGAAACCTGTGTGCAAGCACAGGTCACTATCCAAATCTCCCCTCCCGGAGCCTGTGTAACCTGTCATTACCAGGGTCCCGAGATCCAGGGACAACTTTCCAGGGAGAACGAACAGTGCACCTCAGGCTGTTGCAATGTCACGTCCTTGACTCTGCTGCTGCAGGCTCTCCCCACACTCCATACCGCTACATAACCCCTGAGTGAGCGAGACCCCCCTACTCAGCTGCTACTTTAACCCTGTCCTGTCTAAGCGAAGAAGCGAGGCCCTCAGGCAACCTAATCAGAGAGGCGGGGCCAAATACAAAGCTAAACCCCTGGAGCTGTGCAAACAAAGAGAGGAAAGGGAAATTTCTCCCAGCAGCCCCAGGAGGAGTGGAATAAATCTTCACAATCAACTTGATGTACCCTGCATCTCTGGAATACCTGAATAGAAAACGAACCACCCCAAAATTGAGGCAGTTAGTTTGGGAGCAACTGTAGACTGGGGGTTTGCTTTCTACATCTAATTTGTTTCTTGTCTTATGTTTATCATAGTTTAGAAATTAGAGATTATCATTGTAGATTTGTTTATTGATTTGGTTGCCCTCTTACTTTTATATATATACATATATTTCCTTTTTCACTTTCTATGAGTGTGTATGTGTATGCTTCCTTCTGTGATTTGGCCTGTACAGCTCTGCATTTACCATTTGTCCCAGGGCTCTCTCTGTTTTTTATTCTTTTAATACTTTTAAAACTTTTAATTGTACATAATTTTTTAAATTTTAATAATTTATTTTATTTTTCCTTCCTTCATTTTTTTTTTTTGGCGGTACGTGGGCCTTGCACTGTTGTGGCCACTCCCATTGTGGGGCACAGGCTCCAGACGCACAGGCTCAGTGGCCATGGCTTATGGGCCAAGCCGCTCCACGGCATGTGGGATCTTCCCGTACTGGGGCACGAACCCGTGTCCCCTGCATTGGCAGGCGGACTCTCAACCACTGCGCCACCAGGGAAGCCCTTCATTCTTATTTTCTCCTTTTATTCTGAGCCATGTGGCTGATAGGGTTTTGGTGCTCCGGCTGAGTGTCAGGCCTGCGTTTCGGAGGTGGGAGAGCCGAGTTCAGGACATTGGTCCACCATGGACCTCCAGACTCCATGTAATAGCAAATGGCAAAAGCTCTCCCAGAGATCCCCATCTCAACACCAAGACCCAGCTCCACTCATCAAGCAGGAAGCTACAGTGGTGGACACCCTATGCCAAAGAACTGGCAAGACAGGAACACAACAACACCCATTAGCAGAGAGGTGGCCTAAAATTATAATAAGTTCAGAGACACCCCAAAACACACCATCGGACGCAGTCCTGCCCACCACAAAGAGAAGATCCAGCCTAATCCACCAGAAAACAGGTAACAGTCCCCTCCACCAGGAAGCCTACACAGCCCACTGAAGCAAACTTAGCCGCTGGGGGCAGGCACCAAAAATAAAGGGAACTACGAACTTGCAGCATGCAAAAAGGGGACCCCATACACAGTAAGTTAAGCAAAATGAGAATACAGAGACACATACAGCAGATGAAGGAGGAAGGTAAAAACCCACCAGACAAAACAAATGAAGAGCAAATAGGCAGTCCACCAGAAAGAGAATTAAGAGTAATGATAGTAAAAATGATACAAAATCTTGGAAATAGAATGGAGAAAATACAAGAAATGTTTAACAAGGACCAAGAAGAACTAAAGAGCAAACAAACAATGATGAACAACACAATAAATGAAATAAAAAATTCGCTAGAAGGAATAAATAGCAGAAAAACAGAGGCAGAAGGACGGATAAGTGAACTGGAAGATAAAATAGTAGAAATAACTACCACAGAGCAGAATAAAGAAAAAGGAATGAAAAGAATTTAGGACATGTTCAGAGATCTATGGGACAACATTAAATGTACCAACATTCAAATTAAAGGGGTACCAAAAGAAGGAGAAAAAAAAAGAGACTGAGGAAATATTTGAAAAGATTATAGTTGAAAACTTCCCTAATATGGGAAATGAAATAGTCAATCAAGTCCAGGAAGTTCAGATAAATCCAAGGAGAAAGACGCCAAAACACATATTAATCAAACTATCAAAAATTAAATACAAGGGAAAAATATTCAAAGCAGCAAGGGAAAAACAACATATGACATACAAGAGTATCCACATCAGGTTTAACAGCTGATCTTTCAGCAAAACGCTGCAAGCCAGAAGGGAGTGGCAGGACATATTTAAAGTGATGAAAGGGGAAAACCTACAACCAAGATTACTCTACCAACCAAGGATCTCATTCAGATTCAATGGAGAAATTAAAAGCTTTACAAACAACTAAAAGCTAAGAGAATTCAGCACCACCAAACCAACTTTAAAACAAATGCTAAAGGAGCTTCTTTAGGCAGGAAACACAAGAGAAGGAAAAGGCCTACAATAACAAACCCAAAACAATTAAGAAAATGAAAATAGGCACATACATATCCATAACTGTCTTAAATATAAATGGATTAAATGCTCCAACCAAAAGACATAGACTGGATGAATAGATACAAAAATAGGGCCCGTATATATGCTGTTAACAAGAGACTCACTTCAGACATAGGGACACATACAGACTGACAGTGAGGGGATGGAAAAAGATATTCCATGCAAATGGAAATCAAAGGAAAGCTGGAGTAGCAATTCTCATATCAGACAAAATAGAGTTTAAAATAAACACTATTACAAGAGGCAGAAAAGGACACTACATAATGATCAAGGGATCAATCTAAGAAGAAGACATAACAATTGTAAATATTTATGCACGCAACAGAGGAGCATCTCAACACATAAGGCAAATGCTAACAGCCAGAAAAGGGGAAATTGACAATATCACAATCATAGTATGGGACTTCAACATCCCACCTTCACCAATGGACAGATCATCCAAAATGAAAATAAACAAGGAAACACAAGCTTTAAATGACACATTACACAAGATGGACTTAATTGACATATATAGGACATTCCATACAAAAACAACAGAATACACTTTCCTCTTAAGTGCTCATGGAACATTCTACAGGATAGATCATTTCTTGAGTCACAAATGAAGCCTTAGTAAATTTAAGAAAATTGAAATCATATCAAGTATCTTTTCTGACCACAACACTATGAGACTAGATATGAATTAGAGGAAAAAATCTGTAAAAAATACAAACACATGAAGGCTATACAATACACTACTAGATAACCAAGAGATCACTGAAGAAATCAAAGGGGAAATTGAAAAACACCTAGGAAAAAAATGTCAAAGAAAACACCACGACCCAAAATCTTGGGACGCAGAAAAAGCATTTCTAAAAGGGAAGTTTATAGCAATACAATCCTACCTCAAGAAACAAGAAACATCTCAAATAAACAACCTAAGCTTACACCTAAAGCAATTAGAGAAAGAAGAACAAAAATCCCGCAAAGTTAGCAGAAGGAAAGAAATCATAAAGATCAGATCAGAAATAAATGAACACAAAATGAATGAAACAATAGCAAACATCAATAAAACTAAAAGCTGGTTTTTGAGAAGATAAACAAAATTGATAAACTGTTATTGAGACTCGTGAAGAAAAAAAGGGAGAAGACCCAAATCAATAGAATTAGAAATGAAAAAGGAGAGGTAACAACTGACAATGCAGAAATACAAAGGATCATGAGAGATTACTACAAGCAACTCTATGCCAATAAAAGGGACAACATGAAAGAAATGGACAAATTCTTAGAAAAGCACAACCTTCTGAGACTGAACCAGGAAGAAATAGAAAATATAAACAGACCAATCACAAACACTGAAATTCAGACAGATTGGAAATCTTCCAACAAACTAAAGCCGAGGACCTGATAGCTTTACAGGTGAACTCTACCAAATATTTAGAGAAGAGCTAACACCTATCCGTCTCAAACTCTTCCAAAATATAGCAGAGGGAGGAACCCTCCCAAACTCATTCTACGAGGCCATCATCACCCAGATACCAAAACCAGACAAAGATGCCACAAAGAAAGAAAAGCACAGGCCAATATCAGTGACAAACATACATGCAAAAATCTTAAACAAAATACTAGTAAACAAAATCCAACAGCACATTAAAAGGATCATACACCATGGTCAACGGGGTTTATGCCAGGAATGCAAGGATTCTTCAATATAGGCAAATCAATCAATGTGATAAACCATATTAACAAATTGAAACAGAAAAAAACATATGATTATCTCAATAGATGCAGAAAAAAATTCGAAAATATTCAACAGCCGTTTATGATAAAAACTCTCCAGAAAGTAGGCAGAGTGGGAACTTACCTCAACATAATAAAGACCATATATGACAAATGCACAGTGAACATTGTCCTTAATGCTGAAAAACTGAAACCATTTCCTCTAAGATCAGGAACAAGACAAAGTTCTCCACTCAGAATTATTATTCAACATAGTTTTGCAAGTTTTAGCCACAGCAATCAGAGAAGAAAAATAAATAAAAGGAATCCAAATCTGAAAAGAAGTAAAACTGTCACTGCAGATAACCTGATAATATACATAGAGAATCCTAAAGATGCTACCAGAAAACTGCTAGAGCTAATCAATGAATTTGGTAAAGTAGCAGGATACAAAATAAATGCGCAGAAATCACTTGCATTCCTATACACTAATGATGAAAAACCTGAAAGGGAAATTAAGGAAACACTCCCATTTACCATTGCAATAAAATACCTAGGAATAAACCTACCTAAGGAGAAAAAAGTCCTGTATGAAGAAAACTATAAGACACTTATGAAAGAAATTAAAGATGATACAAACAGATGGAGAGATATACCATGTTCTTGGGTGGGAAAAATCAACATTGTGAAAATTACTATGCTACCCAAAGCAATCTACAGATTCAATGCAAACCCTATCAAACTACCAATGGCATTTTTCACACACTAGAACAAAAATTTCACAATTTCTATGGAAACACAAAGACCCCAAATAGCCAAAGTAATCTTGAGAAAGAAAAATGGAGCTGGAGGAATCAAGCTCCCTGACGTCAGAGTATAGTACAAAGCTACAGTAATCAAGACAGTATCGTACTGACAGAAAAGCAGAAAAATAGTTCAATGGAACATTATGGAAAGCCCATAGATAAACCCATGCCCATATGGTCACCTTATTTTTGATAAAGGAGGAAAGAATATACAATGGAGAAAAGACAGCCTCTTCAATAAGTGGTGCTGAGAGAACTGGACAGCTACATGTAAAAGAATGAAATTAGAACACTCCGTAATACCATACAGAAAAATAATCTCAAAATGGATTAAATATCTAAATGTAAGTTTAGACACTACAAAACTCTTGGAGGAAAACATAGGTGGAATAGTCTATGACATAAATCACAGCAAGACCCTTTTTGCTCCACCTACGAGGGAAATGGAAATAAAAACAAAAATAAACAAATGGGACCTAATGAAACTTAAAAGTTTTTGCACAGCAAAGGAAAACTTAAGCAAGATGAAAAGACAACCCTCAGAATGGGAGACAATATTTGCAAATGAAGGAACTGACAAAGGATTAGTCTCCAAAATTTACAAGCAGCTCATGAAGGTCAATATCTAAAAAACAAAAACCCAATCCAAAAATACGCAGAAGACCTAAATAGACATTTCTCCAAAGAAGATATACAAATTGCCAACAAAGACATGAAAGGATGCTCAACATCACTAATCACTGGAGAAATGCAAATTAAAACTCCAATGAGGTATGACTTCATACCAGTCAGAATGGCTATCATCAAAAAATCTACAAATAATAAATGCTGGAAAGGGTGTGGAGTAAAGGGAACCATCTTTCATTGTTCATGGGAATGTAAATTGATACAGCCACTATGGAGAACAGTATGGAAGTTCCTTAAGAAACTAAAAGTAGAAGTACCATATGACACAGCAATCCCACTGCTGGTCATATACCCTGAGAAAACCATAATTCAAAGAGAGTCATGTACCAAACTGTTCATTGCAGCTCTATTTACAATAGCTGGAACATGGAAACAATCTAAGTGTCCATCGACAGATGAATGGATAAAGAAGATGTGGCACATATATACAATGGAATATTACTCAGCCATAAAAAATCGAAATTGAGTTATTTGTAGTGAGGTGGATGTACCTAGATTCTGTTATACAGAGTGAAGTAAGTCACAAAGAGAAAAACAAATACAGTATGCTAACACTTATATATGGAATCTAAAAAAATAAGGAAAAAATGGTCCTGAAGAAACTAGGGCAGGACAGGAATAAAAATGCAGTTGTAGACGGTGGACATGAGGACACGGGGAGGGGGAAGGTTAAGCTGGGATGAAGTGTGAGAGTGGCATGTACATATATACACCACCAAATATAAGATAGATAACTAGTGGGAAGCAGCTGAATAGCACAGAGAGATCAGCTTGGTGCTTTGTGACCACCTAGAGTGGTGGGACAGGGAGGATAGGAGGGAGACAAAAGATGGAGGAGATATGGGGATATAGGTATATGAATAGCTGATTCACTTTGTTACAAAGCAGAAACTAACACACCATTGTAAAGCAATTATACTCCAATAAAGATGTCAAAAAAAGAAGAAGAAGAAGATTTAGCAGATGAACTACTGAGAGGGCACTTCCCTTAGCAGATATTAAAACTTGTATCACAAGAATTACAACAGTCTGCAATTGGGAGAAATACAGACCAATATATCACTAAAAGAGAACAGAAACTCCAGAAACAGGTACACATATATAGGAATTCACCGTAAGATGAATATGTGATTACAGATCACTGGGGAAATGATAGGTTGTGCAATAAATGATTTAGGAAAATTGGAACAAATATTAAATCTTCACATCTTACCATACACAAAAAGAAAATACAGAATAAATAAAAATTTATACATAAAAAAATTCTAAACTGGAACTATTTCCACACCTGGTAGTGGGAATATTTTTGAAAAAAAAAAAAAACAAAAAGAAAGTACTAATATACTTAATTTATGATGATGTCTTTTTATTAATGCAAAAAATCACTTAATAGAAAAACAGTCTGAGTATAAACAGCTTATTCATATAAGAAGAAATGCAAAAGGTCATTGAACATATATAAAATTCTTCACCTTACACGCTATCAAGAATATGGAAGGTGGAACAACACAGAGGTATTTGTTTACATATCAAATGGTCACTGATGAAAAGAGAAAATCTTAAAAAAGAAATTCTAGGAGAGCTTCATGATGGCAGAAGAATAAGACTCGGAGATGACCTTCATCCCCACAAATACATCAGAAATACATCTACATGTGGAACAACTCCTACAGAACACCTACTGAATGCTGGCAGAAAACCTCAAACCTCCCCAAAGGGAAGAAACTCCCCATGCACCTGGGTAGGGTAAAAGAAAAAGAAAAACACAAAGAATAGGGATGGGACCTGCACCAGTGGGAGGGAGCTGTGAAAGAGGAAAGGTTTCCACACACTAGAAGACCCTTTGCGGGCAGAGACTGTGGGTGGCAGAGCGGGGAAGCTTCGGAGCCGCAGAGGGGAGTGCAGCAACAGGGGTACGGAGGGCAAAGCGGAGAGATTCCCTCACAGAGGTGCTGACCTGCACTCACCAGCCTAAGAGGCTTGTCTGCTCACCAGCTGGGTCAGGTGTGGGCTGGCAGCTGAGTCTCAGGTTTGAGTTCGGATCCCAGGGAGAGGACTGGGGTTGGCTGCGTGAACATAGCTTGAAGGGGGCTAGTGCACAACCGCTAGCTGGGACGGAGTCTGGGAAAAAGTCTGGAACTGCTCAAGAGGAAACAGACTTTTTCTTCCTTCTTTGTTTCCTGGTGCGCGAGGAGAGGGGATCAAGAGTGCTGCTTAAGGAGCTCCAGAGATGGGCGCGAGCCATGGCTATCAGCGCGGACCCCAGAGACGGGCATGAGATGCTAAGGCTGCTGTTGCAGCCACCAAGAAGTCTTTGAGTGAGCACAGGTCACTATCCACACTGCCCCTACCGGGAGCCTGTGCAGCCCGCCACTGCCAGGGTCCCGTGATCCCGTGACAACTTCCTTGGGAGAATGCACGGCACACCTCAGGCTGCTGCAACGTTATGCCGGCCTCAGGCGCCACAGGCTCGCCCCGCATCCATACCCCTCTCTGCCCCCGGCCTGAGTGAGCCAGAACTGCTACTTTAACCCCGTCCTGGCTGAGGGAAGAACAGATGCCCTCAGGCGACCTATACAAAGAGGCGGATCCACTTCCAAAGCTGAATCCCGGGAGCTGGGTGAACAAAGAAGAGACAGGGAAATCTCTCCCAGCAGCCACAGGAGCAGTGGATTAAATCTCGACAATCAACCTGATGTACCCTGCAACTGTGGAATACCTGAATAGACAATGAATCATCCCAAATTGAGGAGGTGGAGTTTGGGAGCAATGATCCTATATTTTTTCCCTTTTTCTTTTTTTCTGAGTGTTTATGTGTATGCTTCTGTGTCTGATTTTGTCTATATAGCTTTGCTTTTACCATTTGTCTGAGGGTTCTGTCCGTTTTTTTTTTTTTTGTTTTTTACTTAAAAATATTTTGTTTCTTAATTATTTTTGATTTTTGATTTTAATAACTTTATTTTATTTTCTTTCTTTCTTTTCTTTCTTTCTTTCTTTCCCTTCCTTCTTCCTTCCTTCCTTCCTTCCTTCCTTCTTTCTTTCTTTCTTTCTTTCTTTGTTTCTTTGTTTCTTTCTTTCCTCCATTTTATTCTGAGCCATGTGGAGGACAGGCTTTGGTGCTCCAGCAAGGCGTCAGGGCTGTGCCACTGAGGTGGGAGAGACAAGTTCAGGACAGTGGTCCACAAGAGACTTCCCAGCTCCATGTAATATCAAATGGCAAAATCTCCCAGAGATCTCCATCTCAATGCCAAGACCCAGTTCCACTCAATGACCAGCAAGCTACACTGCTGGACACCCTATGCAAAACAACAAGCAAGACATGAACAAAATGCCATCCATTAGCAAACAGGCTGCCTAAAATCATAATAAGGCCACAGACACCCCAAAACACACCACCAGACGTGGACCTGCCCACCAGAAAGAAAAAATCCAGCCTCATTCACCACAACAGAGGCACTAGTCCCCTCCACCAGGAAGCCAACACAACCCCCTAAACCAACCTGAGCCACTGGGGACAGTCACCAAAAACAATGGGAACTACGAATCTACAGCCTTCGAAAAGGAGACCCCAAAACACCGTAAGTTAAGCAAAATGAGAAGACAGAGAAACACACAGCAGATGAAGGAGTAAGGGGAAAACTCACCAGACATAAAAAATGAAGAGAAAATAGGCAGTCTACCTGAAAAAGAATTCAGAATAATGATAATAAAGATGATCCAAAATCTTGGAAACAGAATGGAGAAAATACAAGAAACGTTTAACAAGGACCTAGAAGAACTAAAGAGCAAAGAAACAGTGATGAACAACACAATAAATGAAATTAAAAATTCTCTAGGAGGGATCAACAGAATAACTGAGGCAGAAGAATGGATAAGTGACCTGGAAGATAAAATACTGGAAATAACTACGGCAGAGCAGAATAAAGAAAAAATAATGAAAAGAATTGAGGACGGACTCAGAGACGTCTGGGACGATACTAAAGACACCAACATTCAAATTATAGGGGTCCCAGAAGAATAAGAGAAAAAGAAAGTGACTGAGAAAATATTTGAAGAGATTATAGTTGAAATTTTCCCTAATATGGGAAAGGAAATAGTTACTCAAGTCCAAGAAGCACAGAGAGTCCCACACAGGAGAAATCCAAGGAGAAACATGCCAAGACACATGTTAATCAAACGAACAAAAATTAAATACAATGAACAAATATTAAAGTAGCAAGGGGAAAACAACAAATAACAAATAAGGGAATCCCCATAAGGTTAACACCTGATCTTTCAGCAGAAACTCTGCAAGCCAGAAGGGACTGCCAGGACATATTTCAAGTGATGAAAGAGAAAAACCTACAACCAAGATTACTCTACCCAGCAAGGATCTCATTCAGATTTGATGGAGAAATTAAAAACTTTACAGACAAGCAAAAGCTGAGAGAGTTCAGCACCACCAAACCAGCTTTACAACAAAAGCTAAAGGAACTTCTCTAGGGAGGAAACACAAGAGAAGGAAAAGACCTACAATACTAAACCCAAAACAATTAAGAAAATGGTAATAGAAACACAAGTATTGATAATTACCTTAAATGTAAATGGATAAAATGTTCCAATGAAGCGACACAGACTGGCTGAATAGATACCAAAACAAACCCATATATATGCTGTCTACAAGAGACCCACTTCAGACCTAGGGACACATACAGACTGAAGTGAGGGGATGGAAAAAGATATTCCATGCAAATGGAAATCAAAAGAAAGCTGGAGTAGCAATTCTAATATCAGACAAATACACTCTAAAACAAAGACTATAACAAGAGACAAAGAAGGAAACTACATAATGATCAAGGAATCAATCCAAGAAGAAGATATAACAATTGTAAATATTTATGCACCGAACGTAGGAGCACCTCAATACATAAAGCAAATACTAACAGTCATAAAATGGGAAATCGACAATAACACAATCATAGTAGGGGACTTTAACACCCCACTTTCACCAATGGACAGATCATCCGAAGTTAAAATAAATAAGGAAATTCAAGCTTTAAATGATATATTAAACAAGATGGATTTAATGGATATTTATAGGACATTCCATCCAGAAACAACAGAATTCACATTCTTCTCAAGTGCTCATGGAATATTCTCCAGCGTAGATCATATCTTGGGTCACAAATCAAGCCTTGGTAAATTTAAGAAAATTGAAATTGTACCAAGTATCTTTTCTAACCACAATGCGATGAGACTAGATAGCAATTACAGGAAAAAACATGTAAGAAATAAAAACACATGGATGCTAAACACACACTACTTAATAACCAAGAGATCACTGAAGAAATCAAAGAGGAAATCAAAAAATACCTAGAAACAAATGACAATGAAAACACGATGACCCAAAAGCTATGACATGCAGCAAAACCATTTCTAAGAGGCAAGTTTATAGCAATACAATCTCACCTTAAGAAATGAGAAACATCACAAATAAACAACCTAACCTTACACCTAAAGCAATTAGGGAAAGAAGAACAAGAAACCACAAAGATAGCAGAAGGAAATAAATCATAAAGATCAGATCAGAAATAAATGAAAAAAATGAAGGAAACGATAGCAAAGATCAATAAAACTAAAAGCTGGCTCTTTGAGAAGATAAAAAAAATTGATAAACCATTAGGCAGACTCATCAAGAAAAAAAGGGAGAGGACTCAAATCAATAGAATTAGAAATGAAAAAGGAGAAGTAACAACTGACACTGCAGAAATACAAAGGATCATGAGAGATTACTACAAGCAAATGTATGCCAATAAAATGGATAACCTGGAAAAAGTAGACAAATTCTTAAATATGCACAACCTTCTGAGACAAAACCAGGAAGAAACAGAAAATATGAGCAGACCAATAACAAGCACTGAAATTCAAACTGTGATGAAAAACCTTCCAACAAACAAGAGCCCAGGACCAGATGGCTTCACAGGTGAATTCTATCAAACATTTAGAGAAAAGCTAACACCTATCCTTCTCAAACTCTTCCAAAATGTAGCAGAGGGAGCAATACTCCCAAACTCATTCTACGAGGCCACCATCACCCTGATACGAAAACCAGACAAGCATGTCACAAAGAAAGAAAACTACAGGCCAATATCACTGATGAACATAGATGCAAAAATCCTCAACAAAATACTAGCAAACAGAATCCAACAGCACATTAAAAGGATCATACACGATGATCAAGTGGGATTTATCCCAGGAATGCAAGGATTCTTCAATATACGCAAATCAGTCAACGTGATACCCCACATTAACATGTTGAAGGAGAAAAACCATATGATCATCGCAATAGATGCAGAGAAAACTTTAGACAAAATTCAACACCTATTTATGATAAAACCCTCCAGAAAGCAGGCGTAGAGGGAACTTTCCTCAACATAATAAAGGACATATAGGACAAACCCATAGTCAACATCGTCCTCAATGGTGAAAAATTGAAACCATTCCCACTAAGATCAGGAACAAGACAAGGTTGCCCACTCTCACCCTATTATTCAACATACTTGTGGAAGTTTTAACCACAGAAATCAGACAAGAAAAAGAAATAAAAGGAATCCAAATCTGAAAAGAAGTAAAGCTGTCCCTCTTTGCAGAGGACATGATACTATACATAGAGAATCCGAAAGATGCTACCTGAAAACTACTAGAGCTAATCAATGAATTTGGTAAAGTTGCAGGATACAAAATTAATGCACAGAAATCTCTTGCATGCCTATACCATAATGATGAAAACTCTGAAAGTGAAATTAAGAAAACACTCCCACATACCACTGCAACACAAATAATAAAATGCCTAGGAATAAACCTACCTATGGAGATAAAAGACCTGTATGCAGAAAATTATAAGACACTGATGAAAGAAAGTAAAGATGATACAAATAGATGGAGAGATATACCATGTTCTTGGATTGGAAGAATCAACATTGTGAAAATGCGTATACTACCCAAAGCAATCTACAGATTCAATGCAATCCCTATGAAACTACCACTGGCATTTTTCACAGAACTAGAACAAAAAATTCCAGAATTTCTATGGAAACACAAAAGATCCCGAATAGCCAAAGTAATTTTGAGGAAGAAAATGGAGCTGGAGGAATTAGGCTTCCTGATTTCAGGCTATACTACAAAGTTACAGTAATCAAGACAGTATGGTAGTGGCACAAAGATCAAAATGCAGATCAATGGAACAGGATCGAAAGCTCAGAGATAAAGCCATGCACATATGGGCACCTTACCTTTGATAAACGGGGCAAGAATATACAGTGGAGAAAAGACTGCCTCTTCAATAAGTGGTGCTCAGAAAACTGGACAGCTACATGTAAAAGAGTGAAATTAGAACACTCCCTAACCCCATACACAAAAATAAACTCAAAATGTATTAAAGACCTAAATGTAAGGCGAGACACCGTCAAACTCTTAGAGAAAAACATAGGGAGAAACCACTGTGACATAAATCACACCAAGATCCTTTTTGACCCACCTCCTAGCGAAATGGAAATAGAAACAAACAAATAGGACCGAATGAAATTTAAAAGCTTTTGAACAGCAAAGGAAACCATAAACAAGACGAAAAGACAACCCTCACAATGGGAGAAAATACTTGCAAATGAAGCAACTGAGAAAGGATTAGTCTCCATAATTTACAAGCAGCTCATACAGCTCAACATTAAAAATAACCAAACCAATCAAAAAATGGGTAGAAGACCTAAACAGATACTTCTCCAAAGAAGATACACAGATTGCCAACAGACACATGTAAGAATGCTCAACATCATTAATCATTAGAGAAATGCAAGTCAAAACTACAATGAGGGGCTTCCCTGGTGGTGCAGTGGTTGAGAGTCCGCCTGCCGATGCAGGGGACACGGGTTCATGTTCCGGTCCGGGAAGATCCCACATGCCACGGAACGGCTGGGCCTGTGAGCCATGGCTGCTGAGCCTATGTGTCTGGAGCCTGTGCTCTGCTATGGGAGAGGCCACAACAGTGAGAGGCCTGCATACCACAAAAAAAAAAAAAGAAAAAAAAGAAAAATGATGGAAAATAATGAAGTGAATCTCTATTTTCTGACTTGGAAAATTTTATTTTTTATATTCATATATTTTTATCAATGTGAAAAAAATAAATGCTCTAATAGGAAAATGGGATATATATATATATATATATATATATATATATACACACACACACATACATGTCATATATGTCACATATATTAACTAAAATGTTAAGTTGTTTCCCCATACTCTTTTTGTTCTTGGAATTCGATATGGGTAGGGATAGGATTTTCTACTCTATTCAATTCTGAAATTGTTTTTGTTTTAATAAGAAATAGAAGCCACATTTTACATTTAAAAGTGAAAATCTGGGAATGAAGGAGAAAAGGTTTGTAACAATAAGTTAAATTTAAAAACTGTATTTATAGTATGTCAAAAATTTTACATGCATATATTAAAACATATAAAACTGGGTAAAAATGTTAAAATTATGGAGGTTATCTCTTGTTATGAGGGTCTTAAAATTTTCTTCATTTTATTTTACATTTTAAATTTATTTTATGAGTATTTCTTTTATAATAAAATAATTATTTTTTAAAGGCTAACTGGTAAGTGTGAATTTGGAAACTGGGAGACCAAATGAAAGAGACTACCTGCACATAAATGTTTATAGCAGCTTTATTCATGATCACCATATCTAGAAGCAACCAATAAGTCTCGTTCAATAGGTAAAAAAACTGTGGAACACTAATACAATGGAATGTTATTCAGTGATTAAAAATAAATCAGGTATCAAGCCAAAAAGAGACATCAATGAATCTTAAATTATTAAATGCAAATTGCTAAGTGAAAGAAACCACTCTGAAAAGGCTACATACTGTATGATTCCAATTATGTGTAGTGATGATAATGGTTGCCAGGGGCTCAGAGGACTGAATAGACCACACACACAGAATTTTTAGGGAAGGAAAACTATTCTACATTTTACTGTAATGGTGAATCTTAATGTATGCAAATTTTAAAAAATCATTTAGGAGGTTGGGGGATGCCAGGATGGAAGTTAGAATGTGAGAAAACAATATAATTGTGTTACAAATGTACGAAACAACTTCACTGAACGGTATGAGGAGAATGGTGCTGACTTAAGTAACTTTGGAAATGAGTAGTCTGTAATACTAAAGGCAAAATAAACTATATATAAGCACTATACTCTAGCTAATAAAGTTGTTTCCCACAGGAATAAGGGTTAACAATTGAGATACTGCTGTACATGTATACATGAATTAAACAATTGTGTAAATGGATGGCAGATGGTGGGAGTCAAGTTTCTCACTTTTGGAGTGGAATGTTACAGATAAGTAAGGGGGCGGGTGACATGAATGATACATATGGATTATTAATGTTCCTTTTGGTAATGGATTAGAATTGACATCAGCAATATCTCATGTTTCACTTAATATAGATACAGATTATTACATATGGAATATTTATAGATATGTGTATATATGTGGGTTAGTATACGTACACTTATTTCCTTGCTCAGTCAGCTGAGAGGGCCTAGAAGCAATGAAGTCCTAGTAATAATGAGTGCATCTAGCACCCATGTCTTGGTTTTTAATGTCATTCTCCAATAAATGGAACTATGGCTCCCAGACGAACCTGAGCCAAGAAATACAGTTGAGCTTGGAGCATCTTATGGTGCCAATAAGTAAGGAAATGTTCAAAAAAAATGATGGAGGTATGTCAAAAGGCGTTGGGAGTCAACCTAAAAAAACATCCAATGGTCAAACCTGGAACAATTTTGAGTAACAAAATAAAGTAGTATCGGACTATAATCCAAAATATAAAATAAATATTCATGAGTCTGCACTGATATACATTATTAAATAAACAAATGATGGGAGAGACAAATCTCTCATGCAGAATAATTCCTAATGAATTGTGTAGGTACTTCACCTTCAGGGAGGTGGAACAACTCTCCACCTACGTGTGGGCTGCATGTAGTAAATTCCTTCCAAACAGTACAGTACTGAAAGGGAAAAAGAGTAACTTCACAGTGGATAAAACTGATATACACTACCTCAAGCTAGGTGATCAAAATCAATATGAACAGTTATAAGTCATAATGACAGTATGCATGCTTGATATGATGTGATGAAAATGGCACATTATTGCTGTGATCTTCCAACTCAAAATCCGTAACTCCAGGTTGATCATGAGGAAAATATCAAATACAATATCGAAACAAATTCCAATTCAGGGACACTCCACAAAATACCTGCCCAATACTCCTCATTCTATCAAGATCTTCCAAAACAAGGAAAAGTCTGAGAAGCTGTCACAGGCAAGAGGAGCCTAAGGAAATGATGACTAAATGTAATTGTTTTATCATGGATGGGCTAACTGGAACAGAAGAAAGACATTAGATAAAAACTAAGAAAATCTGAATAAAGGATAGACTTGACTTAATAATAATGCATCGATATTTCTTCATTGTTGTAATAAATATACCATACTAATGTAAAATGTGAAAAATAGGGGAAACTTGGTGTGGGGTATACGAGAACTCTATTGTTTTCCTAGGTTTTCTGTAATCAAAAACATATTTTAAAATAAAAAGTTTATTTAAAAATAAGTCAAAGGGGGGAGACTGTCAATATGGCAGAGGAGTAAGACATGGAGATCACCTTCCTCCCCACAAATACATCAAAAATACATCTACATGTGGAACAACTTCTACAGAACACCTACTGCATGCTGGCAAAAGACCTCAGCTTCCCAAAAGGCAAGAAAATCCCCATGTACCTGGGTAGGGTAAAAGAAAAAATAAAAAACACAGACAAAAGAATAGTGATGGGGGGCTTCCTTGGTGGTGCAGTGGTTGAGAGTCTGCCTGCTAATGCAGGGGACATGGGTTCGAGCCCTGGTCTGGGAAGATCCCACATGCCGTGGAGCAACTGGGCCCGTGAGCCACAACTACAGAGCCTGCGCGTCTGGAGCCTGTGCTCCGCAACAAGAGAGGCCGCGATAGTGAGAGGCCTGCGCACCGCGATGAAGAGTGGCCCCCACTTGCCACAACTAGAGAAAGCCCTCGCACAGAAACGAAGGCCCAACAGAGCCAAATAAGTAAATAAATAAACAAATGTGGGGTTTAAAAAAAAACAAAAGAAAAGTATTAAAAAAAAAAAGAATAGTGATGGGACCTGCACCTCTGGGAGTGAGCTGTTAAGGAGGAAAAGTTTCCACACACTAGGAAGCCCCTTCACTGGCAGAGACAGGGGGTAGTGGCGGGGGGAAGCTTTGGAGCCAGAGAGGAGAGCGCAGCAACACAGGTGCTGAGGGCAAAGCGGAGAGATTCCCACACAAAGGATCAGTGCTGACCAGCACTCACCAGCCTGAGACACTTGTCTGCACACCCACCAAGACGGGTGGGGGTGGGGAGCTGAGGCTCCGGCTTTGCAGATCAGATATCAGGGAGGACTGGGGTTGGCTGTGTGAAGACAGACTGAAGGGGGCTAGTGCACCCCAACTATCCAGGAGGGAGTCAGGGAAAAGTCTGGAACTGCCAAAGAGGCAAGAGACAATTGTTTCAGGGTGTGGGAGGAGAGGGGATTCAGAGCACCACCTAAACTAGTTCCAGAGATGGGTGTGAGCCATGGCTATCAGCACCACAGACAGGCATGAAATGCTAATGCTGCTGCCACTGCCACCAAAAATCCTGTGTGCAAGCACAGGTCACTACCCACAGCTCCCCTGGGAGCCTGTGCAGCACACCACTGCCAGGGTTCTGAGATCCAGGGACAACTTCCCCGGGAGAACACATGGCATGCCTCAGGCTGTTGCAAAGTCATGCTGACCTCTGCCACCACAGGCTCGTCCCGCATTCCAATGATGACTACCGTACCCCTCTGTCTCCCCGGCCTGAGATAGCAAGAGAGCCTTAATAAGCCATTGCTTTAACCCCCTGCTGTCTGGCAAGGGAACAGATGCCTGAGGGCAGCCTACATGCAGAGGTGGGGCCAAAACCAAAGCTGAACCCCAGGAGATGTGCAAACAAAGAAGAGAAAGGGAAATTGCTCCGTGCAGCCTCAGGAGAAGCGGATTAAATCCCCACAATCAACTTGATGTACCCTGCATCTGTGGAATACCTGAACAATGAATGTTCCCAAAATTGAGGCAGTGGACTTTGGGAGCAACTGTAGACGTGGGGTTTGCTGTCTGCAACTGATTTGTTTCTGATTGTTTATCTAACTTTAGTTTTTAGTGCTTGTTATTATTGGTGGATTTGTTTATTGGTTTGGTTGATCTTTTTTTTTAATTTTTTATTTATTTTTAAAATTTTATTACTTTTTATTTTATAATTTTTAAATTTTATTATTATTATTATTTTATTTTATTTTCTTCCTTTTTTCCCTCCCTTTTCTTGTGAGCAATTTGGATGACAGGGTCTTGGTTCTCCAGCCAGGAGTCAGGCCTGAGACTCCAAGGTGGGAAAGCCGAGTCCAGGACATTGGACTAACAGAAACCTCCCAGCCCCATGTAATATCAACTGGGGAGAGCTCTCCCAGAGATCTCCGTCTCAACACTAAGACCTAGCTCCACCCATCGGGCAGCAATCTCGAATGCTGGATGCCCAATGTGAAACAACTAGCAAGACAGAAACACAACTCCACCCATTAGCAGAGAGGCTGCCTAAATTCATACTAAGTTCACACATACCCCAAAACACATCACTGGATGTGTTCCTGCCACCAGAAAGACAAGATCCAGCCCAACCCAGCAGAGCAAAGGCACCAATCCCCTCCACCAGGAAGCCTACATAACCCACTAAACGAACCTCACCAACTGGGGGCAGACACCAAAAACAACGGTAACTACAAACCGGCAGCCTGTGAAAAGGAGACCCCAAACACAGTAAGTTAAACAAAATAAGACAGAGAAATATGCAGCAAATGAAGAAGCAAGGTAAAAACTCACCAGACCAAACAAATGAAGGGGAAATAGGCAGAACAGAATTCAGAATGATGATAGTAAAGATTATCCAAAATCTTGGAAATAGAATGGAGAAAATACAAGAAACGTTTAACAAGGACCTAGAAGAAGTAAAGAACAAACAAACAATGATGAACAACACAATAAATGAAATTTAAAATTCTGTAGAAGGAATCAATAGCAGAATAACTGAGGCAGAAGAACGGATAAGAGATCTGGAAGGTAGAATAGTGGAAATAACTGTCACAGAGCAGAATAAAGAAAAAAGAATGAAAAGAATTGAGGACAGTCTGAATAATTCTGGGACAACATTAAACACACCAACATTCGAATTATAGGGTACCCAGAAGAAGAGGAAAAAAAAAGGGTCTGGGAAAATATTTGAAGAGATTGTAGTTGAAAACTTCCCTAATATGGGAAAGGAAATAATCAATTACAGGAAGTGAGCGAAACTCATACAGGATAAATCCAAGGAGAAAGACGCCAAGACACATATTAATCAAACTATCAAAAATTAAATATAGAGAAAAAATATTAAAAGCAGCAAGGGAAAAGCAACAAAAACATACAAGGGAATTTCCATAAGGTTAACAGCTAAACTTTCAGCAGAAACCCTGCAAGCCAGAAGGGAGTGGCAGGACATATTTAAAGCGATGAAAGGGAAAAACCTACAACCAAGATTACTCCACCTAGCAAGGATGTCATTCGGATTCGACGGAGAAATTAACACCTTTACAGACAAGCAAAAGCTAAGAAAATTCAGCACCACCAAACCATCTTTAAAACAAATGCTATGGCTTCCCTGGTGACACAGTGGTTGAGAGTCTGCCTGCCGATGCAGGGAATATGGGTTCGTGCCCCGGTCCAGGAAGATCCCACATGCCACGGAATGGCTGGGCCCGTGAGCCATGGCCACTGAGCCTACGTGCCCAGAGCCTGTGCTCTGCTATGGGAGAGGCCACAACAGTGAGAGGCCTGCATACTGCAAAAAACAAAAACAAAAACAAAAAAACAAACAAAAAAAAACAAATGCTAAAGGAACTTCTCCAGGCAGGAAACAAAAAAGAAGGAAAAGACCTACAAAAACAAACCCAAAACATTTAAGAAAACGGTAATAGGAACATAAATGTCGATAACTACCTTAAAAGTAAATGGCTTAAAAATTTCAACGAAAAGACACAGACTGGCTGAATGGATACAAAAACAAGACACATATATATGCTGTCTACAAGAGACCCACTTCAGACATACATACACATACAGACTGAAAATGAGATGATGGAAAAAGATATTCCATGCAAATGGAAATAAAAAGAAAGCTGGAGTAGCAATTCTTCTATCAGACAAAATAGACTTTAAAATAGAGACTATTACAAGAGGCAAAGAAGGACACTACATAATGATCAAGGAATCAATCCAAGATGAAGATATAACAACTGTAAATATTTATGCACCCAACAGAGGAGCACCTCAATACATAAGGCAAATACTAACAGCCAGAAAAGGGAATATCGACAGTAACACAATCATAGTAGGGGACTTTAACACCCCACTTTCACCAAAGGACAGATCATCCAAACTAAAAAGAAATAAGGAAACACAAGCATTAAATGACACATTACGCAAGATGGACTTAATGTATATTTATAGGACATTCCATCCAAAAACAACAGAATACACTTTCTTCTCAAATGCCCATGGAACATTCTCCAGGGTAGAATGTGACCTTGGGTCACAAATCAAGCCTTGGTACATTTAATATGGAAATCGTATCAAGTATCTTTTCTGACCACAACACTATGAGACTAGATATCAATTACAGGAAAAAAAGTGTAAAAAACGCAAACATATGGAGGCTAATCAATACGCTACTAAATAACCAAGAGATGACTGCAGAAATCAAAGAGGGAATCGAAAAGTACATAGAAACAAATGACAATGAAAACACGACAATCCAAAACCTATGAGATGTAGCAAAAGCAGTTCCAAGAGGGAAGTTTATATATAGCAAGACAACCCTAACTGAAGAAACAAGAAACAACTCAAATAAAAAACCTAACCTTATATCTAAAGCAATTAGAGAAAGAAGAAAAAAACCCAAACTTAGAAGAAGGAAAGAAATCATAAAGATCAGACCAGAAATAAATGAAAAAGAAATGAATGAAACAATAGCAAACATCAATAAAACTAAAAGCTGGTCTTAGAGAAGATAAACAAAACTGATAAATCATACCCAGACTCATCAAGAAAAAAAGGAAGAAGATGCAAATCAACAGAATTAGAAATGAAAAAGAAGTAACAACTGACACTGCAGAAATAAAAGGATCATGAGAGATTACTACAAGCAACTCCATGCCAATAAAATAGATAACCTGAAAGAAATGGACAAATTTTAGAAAGGCACAACCTTCCGAGACTGAACCAGGAAGAAACAGAAAGTTTGAACAGACCAGTCAAAAACACTGATATTAAAACTGTGATTAAAAATCTTCAAACATATATATGTGTTAGAGAAGAGCTAACTCCTATCCTTCTCAAACTCTTCCAAAATATAGCAGAGGGAGGAACACTCCCAAACTCATTCTGAGGCCATCACCCCAATACCAAAACCAGAAAAAGATGTCTCAAAGAAAGAAAACTACAGGCCAATATCACTGATGAACATAGACGCCAAAATCCTCAAAAAAATAGCAGCAAACAGAATGCAAAAGCACATTAAAAGAATCATACACCATGATCAAATGGGGTTTATCCCAGTAATGCAAAGATTCTTCAATAAATGCAAATCAGTCAATGTGGTATAACATATTAACAAATTGAAGGACAAAAACCATTTCATCTCAATAGATGCAGAAAAAGCTTTCGACAAAATTCAACACCCATTTATTTATGATAAAAATCGTCGAGAAAGTGGGCACAGAGAGATCCTAATTCAATATCGTAAAGGCCATATATGACAAACCCACAGCCAACATCGCTCTCAATGGTGAAAAACTGAAACTATTTCCTCTAAGATCAGGAACAAGACGAGGTTGCCCACTCTTCCACTGTTATTCAGCATAGTTTTGGAAGTTGTAGCCATGGCAATCAGAGAAGAAAAGGAGATAAAAGGAATCCAAAATGGAAAAGAAAGTGTCACTATTTGCAGATGACATCATATTATACATAGAGAATCCTAAAGATACTACCAGAAAACTACTAGAGCTAATCAATGACTTTGGTAAAGTAGCAGGATATAAAATTAAGGCACAGAAATCTCTTGCATTCCTGTACGATAATGATGAAAAATCTGTAAGAGAAATTAAGGAAACACTCCCATTTACCATTGCAACAAAAAGAATTAAATACATAGGAATAAATCTACCGAAGGAGACAAAAGACCTTTATGCAGAAAACCATTAAGAAACTTATGAAAGAAATTAAAAGACAATACAAACAGAAGGACAGATACACCATGTTCTTGGATTGGAAGAATCTACATTGTGAAAATGACTAAACTACCCAAAGCAATCTACAGATTCAATGCAATCCTTATCAAACTACCAATGGCATTTTGCACAGAAGTACAACAAAAAATTTCACAATTTGCATTGAAACACAAAAAACAGCGAACAGTCAAAGAAATATTGTGTAAGAAAAACGGAGCAGGAGGAATCGGCCTCCTTGACTTCAGATTATACTACAAAGGTACAGAAATCAAGATAGTATGGAGGAGGGCCGGGAAGATGGCGCAAGAGTAAGATGCGGACATTCCCTTCCTCTCCACAGATATATCAGAAATACAAGTACATGTGGAACTGCTCCTATAGAACACCCACTGAACGCTGGCAGAGAACTCAGACCTCCCAAAAGGCAAGAAATTGCCCAAGTACCTGAGTAGCGCAAAAGAAAAAAGAATAAACACAGACAAAAGCATAGGGACGGGACCTGCACCACTGGGAGGGAGCTGTAAAGGAGGAAAGGTTTCCAAACACTATGAAGCCCCTTTGCAGGTGGAGACTGTGGGTGGCAGAGGAGGGAAGCTTCAAAGCCGCAGAGGAGAGCACAGCAATACGGGTGCGGAGGGCAAAGTGGAGAGACTCCTGCACAGACGATGGGTGCCAACTGGCACTCACCAGCCCAAGAGGCTTGTCTGCTCAACCGCCGGGGCAGGCGGGGGCTGGGAGCTGAGGCTCGGGCTTCCATCGGTTGGTCGAATTGCAGGGAGAGGACTGGGGTTGGTGGCGTGAACAGAGCCTGAAGGGGTTAGTGCACCATGGCTAGCCAGGAGGGAGTCCAGAAAAAGTCTGGACCTGCCGAAGAGGCAAGAGACTTTTCTTCCCTCTTTGTTTCCTGGTGCCCGAGAAGAGAGGATTAAGAGCACTGCTTAAAGAAGCTCCAGAGACGGGTGCGAGCCGTGGCTAACAGCACAGACTCCAGAGATGGGCATGAGACGCTAAGGCTGCAGCTGCCGCCACCAAGAAGCCTGTCTGGGAGCACAGGTCACTATCCACACCTCCCCTTCCGGGAGCCTGTGCAGCCTGCCACTGCCAGGGTCCCGTGATCCAGGGACAACTTCCCCAGGAGAAAGCAGAGAGCACCTTAGGCTGGTGCAACGTCCCGCCGGCCTCTGCCACTGCAGGCTCGCCCTACATTCACACCTCTCCCTCCCCCTGGCCTGAGTGAGCCAGAGCCCCTGAATCAGCTGCTCCTTTATCCCTGTCCTGTCTAAGCGAAGAACAGATGCCGTCAGGGGACCTACACGAAGAGGAGGGGCCAAATCCAAAGCTGTGCGCCGGGAGCTGTGTGAACATAGTAGAGAAAGGAAAATTTCTCCCAGCAGCCTCAGGAGCAGAGGATTAAACCTCTACAAACAATGTGATGTACCCTGCATCTGTGGAATACCTGAATAGACAATGAATCATCCCAAATTGAGGAAGTGGACTTTGAGAGCAAGATATATTATTTTTTCCCCTTTTCCTCTTTTTGTGAGTATGTGTATGCTTCTCTGTGAGATTTTGTCTGTATAGCTTTGCTTTCACCATTTGTGCTAGGGCTCTGTCCGTCCGTATATTTATTTTTTTACTTAAAATATTTTTTCGTAATAATTATTTTTTATTTTAATAACTATTTTATTTTATCTTTATTTTATCCTTTTTCTTCTTCACCGTTCTTTCTTTCTTCCTTTCTTTCTTTTCTTCTTTCTTTATTTCTTACTTTCTAATTTTTCTCCCTTTTATTCAGAGCCATGTGGATGAAAGGCTCTTGGTGCTGCAGGCAGCAGTCAGTGCTGTGCCTCGGAGGTGGGAGAGCCAACTTCAGGACACTGGTCCACAAGAGACCTCCCAGCTCCATGTAATATCAAACAGTGAAAATCTCCCAGAGATCTCCATCTCAAAACCAAGACCCAGGTTCACTGAACGACCAGCAAGCTACAGTGATGGACACCCTATGCCAAAGAACTAGCAAGACAGGAACACAAATCCACCCATTAGCAGAGAGGCTGCCTAAAATCATAATAAGACCACAGACACCCAAAACACACCACCAGACGTGGAACTGCCCACCAGAAAGACAAGATACAGCCTCATCCACCAAAACACAGGCACTAGTCCCCTCCACCAGGAAACCTACACAACACACTGAACCAACTTTAGCCACTGGGGACAGACACCAAAAACAATGGGAACTACAAACCTGCAGGCTGCAAAAAGGAGACCTCAAACACAGTAAGAAAAGCAAAATGAGAAGAAGAAAAACACACAGCAGATGAAGGAGCAAGGTAAAAACCCACCAGACCTAACAAATGAAGACAAAATAGGCAGCCTACCTAACAAAGAATTCAGAATGATAGTAAAGATGATCCAAAATCTTGGAAGGAGAATAGAGAAATGCAAGAAACATTTAACAAGCACCTAGAAGAACTAAAGTGGAAACAAGCAACGATGAACAACATGATAAATGAAATTAAAAATACTCTAGAAGGGATAAATAGCAGAATAACTGAGGCAGAAGAACGGATAAGTGACCTGGAAGATAAAATAGTGGAAATAACTACTGCAGAGAAAAATAAAGAAAAAAAGAATGAAAAGGACTGAGAATAGTCTCAGAGACCTCTGGGACAACACTAAACACACAAACATTCGAATTATAGGGGTCCCAGAAGTAGAAGATGGAAAGAAAAGGACTGATAAAATATTTTAAGAGATAATAGTTGAAAACTTCCCTAATATGGGAAAGAAAATAGTTAAGTCCAGGAAGCACAGAGAGTCCCATACAGGATAAATCCAAGAAGAAACACACCAAGACACATATTAATCAAACTGTCAAAAATTAAATACAAAGAAAACATATTAAAAGCAGCAAGGGAAAAACAACAAATAACACACAAGGGAATCCCCATAAGGTTAACAGCTGATCTGTCAGCAGAAACTCTGCAAGCCAGAAGGGAGTGGCAGGACATATTTAAAGTGATGAAGGAGAAAAACCTACAAACAAGATTACTCTACCCAGCAAGGACCCCATTCACATTTGATGGAGAAATTAAAACCTTTACACACAAGCAAAAATTAAGAGAATTCAGCACCAACAAACCATCTGTAAAACAAATGCTAAAGGAACTTCTCTAGGTAAGAAACAAAAGAGAAGGAAAAGACCTACAATAACAAACCCCCAAAAATTAAGAAAATGGGAATAGGAGCATACATATCGATAATTACCTCAAATGTAAATGGATTAAATGCTCCCACCAAAAGACATAGACTGGCAGAAGGGATACAAAAGAAGACCCATATATATGCTGTCTACAAGAGACCCACTTCAGACCTAGGGACACATACAGACTGAAAGTAAGGGGATGGAAAAAGATATTCCATGCAAATGGAAATCAAAAGAAAGCCTGAGTAGCAATTCCCTTATCAGACAAAATAGACTTTAAAATAAAGACTATTATTACAAGAGAGAAAGAAGGACACTAGATAATGATCAAGGGATCAATCCAAGAAGAATATATAACAATTGTAAACATTTATGCACCGAACCTAGGAGCACCTCAATACATAACGCAAATACTAACAGCCATAAAAGGGAATATCGACAGTAACACAATCATAGTAGGGGACTTTAACACCCCACTTTCACCAATGGACAGATCATCCAAAATGAAAATAAATGAAAATAAATAAGAAAACACAAGCTTTAAATGATACATTAAACAAGATAGACTTAATTGATATTTACAGGACAATCCATCCAAAAAAAACAGAGTAAACATTTTTATCAAGTGCTCATGGAATGTACTCCAGGATAGATCATATCTTGGGTCAGAAATCAAGCCTTGGTAAATTTAAGAAAATTGAAATTGTATCAAGTATCTTTTCCAAACACAACGCTATGAGACTAGATATCAATTACAGGAAAAGATCTGTAAAAAATACAAACACATGGAGGTTAAACAATACACTATTTATTGACGAAGTGATGACTCATGAAATCAAAGAGGAAATCAACAAATACCTAGAAACAAATGACAATGAAAACCAGACAAATATGTCACAAAGAAAGAAAACCACAGGCCAACATCACTGATGAATATAGATGCAAAACTCCTCAACAAAATATTAGCAAACAGAATCCAACAGCACATTAAAAGGATCATACACCATGATCAAGTGGGGTTTATTCCAGGAATGCAAGGATTCTTCAATATACGCAAATTATTTAATGTGATACACCATATTAACAAAATGAAGGACAAAAACCATATGATCATCTCAATAGATGCAGAAGAATCTTTCATCAAAATTCAACACTCATTTATGATAAAAACCCTGCAGAAAGTAGGCATAGAGGGAACATTCATCAACATAATAAAGGTCATATATGAGAAAACCACAGCCAATATCATTGTCAATGGTGAAAAACTGAAACCATTTCCCCTAAGATCAGGAACAAGACAAGGTTGCCCACTCTCACTACTATTATTCCACATGGTTTTTGAAGGTTTAGGCACAGCAATCAGAGAAGAAAAAGAAATAAAAGGAATCCAAATCGGAAAAGAAGAAGTAAAGCTGTCACTGTTTGCAGATGACAAGATAATATACATAGAGAATCCCAAAGATGCTACCAGAAAACTACTAGAGCTAATCAATGAATTCGGTAAAGTAGCAGGATACAAAATTAATGCACAGAAATCTCTGGCATTCCTATACATTAATAATGAAAAATCTGAGAGTGAAATTAAGAAAACACTCACATTTACCACTGCAACCAAAAGAATAAAATATCTAGGAATAAACCTACCTAAGGAGACAAAAGACCTATATGCAGAAAATTATGACACTGGTCAACGAAATTAAAAATGATACAAATAGATGGAGAGATATACCGTGTTCTTGGATTGGAAGAATCGATATTATGAAAAGGAATCTACTACCCAAAGCAATCTACAGATTCAATGCAATCCCTATCAAACTACCACTGGCAGTTTTCACTGAAGTAGAACAAAAAATTCCACAATTTGTATGGAAACACAAAAGACCCCGAATAGCCAAAGCAATCTTGAGAACGAAAAATGGAGCTGGAAGAATCAGGCTTCCTGACTTCAGTCTATACTACAAAGCTACAGCAATCAAGACATTATGGTATTGGCACAAAAACAGAAATATAGATCAATGGAACAGGATAGAAAGCCCAGAGATAAACACACGCACATATGGTCACCTTATCTTTGATAAAGGAGGCATGAATATACAGTGGAGAAGGACAGCCTCCTCAATAAGTTCTGTTGGGAAAATTGGACAGGTACATGTAAAAGTATTAAATTAGAACACTCCCTAACACCATACACAAAAATAAACTCAAAATGGATTAAAGACCTAAAGGTAAGGCCAGACACCATAAAACTCTTAGAGGCAAACATAGGCAGAATACTCTATGACATGAATCACAGCAGGATCCTTTTTGACCCACCTCTTAGAGAAATGGAAATAAAAACAAAAATAAACAAATGGGACCTAATGAAACTTAAATGCTTTTGCACAGCAAAGGAAACCATAAACAAGACCAAAAGACAACCCTCAGAATGGGAGAAAATATTTGCCAATAAAGCAACTGACAAAGGATTAAACTCCAAAATTTACAAGCAGCTCATGCAGCTCAACAACAAAAAAACAAACAACCCAATTCAAAAATGGGCAGATGACCTAAATAGACATTTCTCCAAAGAAGATAAACAGACTGCCAACAAACACATGAAAGAATCCTCAACTTCATTAATCGTTAGGGAAATGCAAATCAAAACTACAATGAGATATCATCTCACACCAGTCAGAATGGCCATCATCAAAAAATCTAGAAACAATAAATGCTGGAGAGGTTGTGGAGAAAAGGGAACACTCTTGCATGGCTGGTGGGAATGCAAACTGAACCCCCACTATGAAGAACAGTATGGAGGTTCCTTAAAAAACTAAAAATAGAATTACCATACAACACAGCAATTTCACTACTGGGCATATACCCTGAGAAAACCATAATTCAAAAAGAGTCATGTATCAAAATGTTCATTGCAGCTCTATTTACAATAGCCAGGAGATGGAATCAAACTAAGTGTCCATCAACAGATGAATGGAAAAAGAAGATGTGGCACATATATACAATGTAATGTTACTCAGCCATAAAAAGAAACGAAATTGAGTTATTTGTAGTGAGGTAGATGGACCTATAGCCTGTCATACAGAGTGAAGTAAGTCAGAAAGAGAAAAACAAATACCATATGCTAACACATATATATGGAATGTAGGAAAAAAAAAAAAGTCATGAAGATCCTAGAGGTAAGACCGGAATAAAGACACAGACCTACTAGAGAATGGACTTGAAGATATGGAGAGGGGGAAGGGTAAGCTGTGACAACATGAGAGAGTGGCATGGACATATATACACTACCAAACATAAAATAAGATAGGTGGTGAGAAGCAGCCACATAGTACAGGGAGATCAGCTCGGTGCTTTGTGACCACCTAGAGGGGTGGTATAGGGAGGGTGGCAGGGAGGGAGATGCAAGAGATATGGGAACATATGTATATGTATAACTGATTCACTTTCTTATGAAGCAGAAACTAACACACCATTGTAATGCAATTATACTCCAATAAAGACGTTAAAAAAAAAAGATAGTATGGTACTGCCACAAAAACAGAATAGATCAATGGAACAGGATAGAAAGCCCAGAGAAAAACCCACGCACATATGGTCACCTTACCTTTGATAAAAAAGGCAAAAATATACAATGGAGAAAAGACAGCCTCTTCAATAAGTTGTGCTGGGAGAACTGGATAGCTACATGTAAAAGAATGAAATTAGAACACTCCCTAACACAATGCAGAAAAATAAACTCAAAATGGATTAAAGACCTCAAATTAAGGCCAGACACTATAAAACTCTTAGAGGAAAACATAGGAAGAACACTGTATGACACAAATTATATCAAGATCCATTTTGACCCACCTCCTAGAGAAATGGAAATAAAAACAGAAATAAACAAATGGGACCTAATGAAACTTCAAACCTCTTGCACAACAAAGGAAACCATAAACAAGACCAAAACACAAGCCTCAGAATGGGAGAAAATATTTTTAAATGAAGCAACTGAGAAAGGATTAATCTCCAAAATTTACAAGCAGCTCATGCAGCTCAATATCAGAAAACAAACAACCCAATCCAAAAATGGGCAGAAGACCTAAATAGAAATTTCTCCAAAGAAGATATACAGAATGCCAACAAACAAATGAAAGGTTGCTTAACATCACTAGTCATTAGGGAAATGCAAATCAAAAGCACAATGAGGTATAACGTCACACTGGTCAGAATGGCCATCGTCAAAAAATCTACAAACAGTAAGTGCTGGAGAGGGTGTGGAGAAAAGGGAACCCTCTTGCACTGTTTGCGGGAATGTAAATTGATACAGCCACTATGGAGAACAGTATGGAGTTTCCTTAAAATCCAAAAATAGAAGTACCATACGACCCAGCAATCCCTCTACTGGGCATATATACCTTGAGAAAACCGTAATTCAAATAGAGTCATGTACCACAATGTTCATTGTAGCTCTATTTACATTAGCCAGGACTTTGAAGCAACCTAGGTGTCCATCGACAGATGAATGGATAAAGAAGATGTGGCACATATATACAATGGAATATTACTCAGCCATAAAAAATGAAATTACATTATTTGTAGTGAGGTGGATGGACTCAGGATCTGTCATACAGAGTGCAGTAAGTCAGAAACAGAAAAACAAATACTGTATGCTAACACATATATATGTAATCTGGAAAAAATATGGTTCTGAGGAACCTAGGGGAAGGTTAGGAATAAAGACACAGACGTAGAGACTGTACTTGAGGACACGTGGAGGTTGAAGGGTAAGCTGGGACGAAGTGAGAGAGAAGCATTGACATATATACACTACTAAATGTGAAATTGATAGCTAGTGGGAAGCACCCACAAAGCACAGGGAGATCATCTCGGTGCTTTGTGTCCACCTAGAGGGATGGGATAGGGCGGGTGGGAGGGAGGTGCAAGAGGGAGGAGATATGAGGATATATGTATACATATACCTGATTCACTTTGTTATACAGCAGAAACTAACACATCAATGTTAAGCAATTATACTCCAATAAAGATATTAAAAAAATAAAAATAAGTCAAACTGCCTAAAGCCATCTAGATATACGAATACATCCAAAAATGGAAGCAGGGGTTTGAGTAAAGCAAGAAAGCCAAGACAATTTTCCTATAGCCTCTGGTCACATAATATGTGGTTAATCCAGGTGAAGGCTCATGGAGAAGGCAAACATCTACATGGGGAATATATCAGGGTAGTTCATTAGTATAAGTGTATGTGGAGGGGACCTATATTTAGCTGTCAAAACAAAGTCTTACACATACACACACATTTGAGGTTCGATTTACATTCCTCAATTAAGGAAACTAATATGTTTCAGCCTATACCCAGTACCAAGATGCTCTTTTCCAAACCCTTTGGAGTCCTAGGGTAACTTATAAGGAATACAAAGCATAATGACTCAAAAATATTAAGGTCATTTATTTGATGTAATGAAACCCAAGGTATCATGTAAAGCACAGTACTAACTTTTTTGTTGCTCCAAAAGGATCACCCTAAGTAAAGAATTATGTACGGAATTATATATATATATATGTACATATATACATATATGTATATATTGGGTCAGCCAAAAAGTTTGTTCAGGTTTTCCATTAGATGTTATATATATATATATATATATATATATATATATATATATATATATATATGGACATTCACACACACACATACACACACACTCACACACACACACACACTGCTATATCCTTACATCTTACATACCACTCTTAGTTTCAGCTTCCTCACATCACCATGGTGAATGCCAGGGGGAGGAGAATATTATCAAGAGAAAAAGGAGGTCAGAATAGCACTGTAACCTTCATTCTCAAACTAGAGTCCTTTGACCTCAGGCATCTGCTCCTATTTCCTCCTCCCAAGCTCTCAGCACTTTCTGACATTCAGTTTAAGATCTTGTTTGAGTCCTTTTCCCATGTGTAGGATCATGAAATAAAACAATGAGTTTATCTAGACGTTATGTCAACAAAGGTGGCAGTCTACTTCTGATTTGCTATTTATTAAGGTAAGAAATGCAGAAGTTTGTAACATGTCTTCATTCTGGAACAACCTTGACCCCAGCCCTTGAAACTTCAGTGAGAAGCTGAAAAGTCCATTTGGGAGAATATTAGCTTTGGAAGGAATCTTGAAGGTCTTCTAATTCATTCTTGAATATTTCTGTCTAATGGGCTTCCGTTTAAACAGCTCCAGTGACAAGGGTATCTTCAATTTATTGCTATAAAGTTCCTAAGAGTAAGCCAAAATTCTGACTTCTTGTAAAATTTAAATTGATTTGCCCTCTGAAACTACCCAAGTAAATGTTATGCCTCTTCTATCTGACAAGGCCCTCAATTATTTAAAAAAAAAAAAACCACAACACCCAGTCTTTAGACTAAAACATTCTTGTTCCTTTTAATAATTGTTCTGTGTCTATTTGTAAATGAGTTACCATCTTGGTCACTTTCCAGGTTGTCTGTGTCCATCTTAATTGTGGTGCTCTGAAATGATCCAAATCTCTCAACATAAATGATCAAGAAAAGAAAAAAACATTATGAAGGACTTCTCTGTGCTGGACACCATGCCTCTATTAATAGAGCCTAAGACTTCATTACACCCATGTGCACTATAATCTCACATGGTGGGCTCATGTTAAACTTATAGTAAATTAAAATCACTGAGTCTTTTTCACAAATGCTATTTTTAAGCCACATAACCCCTTTCCTTTAGTAACTGAATTTTTGATATAAGACTTTACATTTTATCCTATTCAATTTAATCCTGCTAGATTTGGCTATAGATTTTCTTCGATCTACTAAGGACTTTTGGATCTTGTTAGTGACATCCAGTGCATTTATTCTGCCTTCTAATGCTATACTATTTGCCATGGGATGGGCAAGCTATTTTATATTTTCATACTAGTTACTAAAAAATAATTTCAATGAGACAGAACTGAGGTTAGAAACCACTTGTTTATATTGACACATCATTTGACACTGTCAATTCAACTTACTAACCCATCTACTGGCCTGTTATTATCTAGCTCATGTTACTCCAATTTTATTCTTAAGGGCATTTTGAGAAACTGCCAAATACCATGGTGAGGTACACAATGTTTATTGCCTTCTGAGGTCTCTGGGAGGCAGCTCAACAAAATGCAGGCATCCTCCAGAGCAGCTGAAGCACAAGTGGCCCATGTGATTGCCAATTTGGAGGCATACCGTATGTATTAGGACACTGTGGACAGATGTACTGAAGGACAGTTTCAAATATTCGCCATAACTCAAAAGTCAGAAAGCCAAACCACCAAATTGCAGTTTTGATTATGACAAAGCTGATTCTCACATATGCATTTTTATGGGAGCTGCACCAGTGTGAAAAGCAGCAGAGATGCATTCATTTAACAACAGCTAATGTATCTCCACAACAGCACCCAGGAGGCAAGTTAGTACATAATTTATTATAAAAATCTCTATTATAAATAGACCAGTATAGTTTAATAGATTCAGGGGAAAGCAGAAGAATGAACTGGTTAAGCACACACTCTGGAATCTCAGAATTGGGTTCAAATTTTGACTCTGTCACTTAATAGCAGTGTGACCCCAGAAAATTAAACTGTTAGTTTATTTCCTTATCTGTAAACTGGGGAAGATAATAGTAGTACTACCATATAGGGTTGCTATGAAAATTGAACATAACCATGAATACATTAGCTATTATTATCATCCCAATCTAACAGAAACAATATTGTGAAATCCAAGCTAGAGCTGAGTAATCATGTCTTTTTTCTTTCATACTCATCAACTATTCTTTTAATAATAAATTAAAGCATCTTTCCTGAAATTACCTTAAATTTGCTAATCTACACATTGGGCTAAGAAGTTCTGAAGTTGAATTTTGATAGTACTTAGGGAACCCAAATCTGTGTTTAGATACCTCAGTACAGCTGAAGCTAGCTAGCCATATGCTTCAATACATATCCATTTGATGAATAATGTTGCCTATGTATGTCAGGACAAACAATTCCTTATTTGAGAGTGGCTTACCCAACCTTTGGAGTTTGCTGGTTTAGAATACCTTTTGCCAATGGTGCTTACCCATTATCAAAATGTCTAAAGCCTTGGTAAGAATGTACACCACCTGATGAAGTTGTTCTTTGGGTGGCTTCAGTCTGGTATCTGAAATCATAATCCAAATCATTTTTCTCCTTTCTAGTTTTAGAAAATTGTTTTTCCCCTAAGTTTCCTAACAGACTTCTGGGAAGATGGTAGCATTGGAAAAGGTCCCCAATTTTTGTCCTTCCTCCTACAAATCAATAGAAATGACCACAGGGAAACAAAAATTGAGCAAAACCTGTACAAACAATGAGGGCATTAGAATTGTCAAGGAATTTCTGTAAGACATGATGCTGATGGGGCCATACTGAAAGATATCGCCAATCTTAAGTTCTGTGATATATTGACAAATCAAGAAAATCCTGGCAGAAAAGCACTAATACCATCTAGCTTAAAGGAGCAAGGACTGAAGGTGGGAGCAGGCAGTGAAAAAGACTGGGATGAGAACCTCTCATAAATTGAGGTAAGCCTGAGTAACATTCTTCATCTAAGCCTCCCAATACATTTTTTAAATAAAATAATACAAATTGGAAATATCGAAATTGCCACATAGTTTTAAAAGTTTACATTTACTAAATTAAGCTGTATTATGAACATTTTCAACCAGCTCAGTCTAGCTGTATGGCTGGAGTAATCAATTCATTTGAGAATAATGTTAAAATTCTGAATTTGAGTTTTGTGAACATGAAACACAGGCCAAAGGGCTCTCCTGATACCTTAACCCAAATCCCTGGGCTAGGCCCTGACGGAATTACTCCATTTGTTGCTATTTTGACATTGCACATCAACAGACTTTGGAGCAGGCTGCTCCTTCTCAGAAGGCAAGCTCAGTGTCTCTGACCATGGTCTCAATAAACATGATGGTCTCAACCTGATATGAGTCCTCATTAATAAACCAGGAGGACTTATTTCAATGTTTTATATCCAACCCACTCACACACTGGCCACACACAAGTGGCGAGTATAATATGATATCACATACCTGAAGTAGAGGCCAAAAGAGCAAATGAAGAAAGCCAACTTGAGGTGAACATCTCCTGCTGGGATTGCCCCTGGCCCTAGCTCCCTCCCCACTACCTCATCCTGCTGGCTCACAGAGCCAGTAATATAAACTTACACCATCTAGCCATCTAGTGTAAGCTTAGAGAGGGGACGACAACCAAGTAAACAGTGAAAGCATAAAAGAATTACCCCACTCTTATTGGAGGGAGAAAGATAGCAGGTTAGGATATGCCCTTCTTATTCAACGATGAATAAATGGATAAATTGTGAATTAACAGTAGATAAAACCCAAAACAAAAACAGAGCCTATAAAAAGAACTTGCAAGATAATAAGAGGAAATTATACCATGTAAGAGATGAACAGTTTTAATTTTTTTTAAAAGGGTAAATAAAGTTATAAACAAAAATTAATTAACTGGAAAGCAAAAATACAACCAAAAAAATAGAATTAATAAATTAAAGACTTGGACCTTTTCAGGGAGAAAACAAAATGTATTAAAAGGTAGAGAAACATTTGGCAAGGGTAATTAAGGAATTCTCTGTTCCTTGAATGCCTGAAAGAAATTTACCTGTTAAATTGTCTGAGCCAGGCCTCAGAAAACATCCAGTTTTTCCTATAGCTATTGATTTCTTGCTATTTTCTATGTTACTGGCTAATTTTTATATTGATTGCCTATAAAATCCTTCATGTCATAAAAATTCTTAATTATGGCAGACTTTGCTACTGTAATTATTGTGAACACCCAAGCATCATACAGCAGTGAAATAATAAATCACCATTTCCTAACTTGATGTTCTGAGGAACATTGATATGCCAAATGTTATTAGGGTGTTTAAAGGGAAAAAAGTTGTTCTTTACTCAAATAAGTTTAGGAAATGCTGAGTTAGATAAGATTAAATAGTTTTTAATCGTTTAAAGAACATACTCCTTTAAACAACATAATACTAGTCAAAATTTACTGCCTAATGACTCTCCAAGAGGGGCTATAGTATACAGCATTTTGCAAACTTATTTGACCATCTCCCAGAGGAATGGTCTTTCAAAAATGCAATTTAGAATTGCTGCAGCAAACATAGTCTGGTTAAAATGAGAAACAAGACAAGAATGCCATTGCCACTTTTCCTCTTTAGCACTATTCTGGAATTGTTTAACCCATGCCATCAGAACTATGTTATAAATTTTGAAAATAACCTATCATTATAACTTATCATTGATATGATTGCTTACCAGGAAAAACTCAAAAGGATCAACTGAATGTCTCTGAATTTAATAGATTCCAATAAACTGCCAACTTAAAATTAATCTATGAAAATACATTCTTCCCCTATATAGCAAAAATGACCACACAGGTAACACAGTGAATAAGAGCTCACAATTGCAGTATTGTTTCCCATATATCTGTATTACCTAGGAATACATTTATTACAAATTATACAGGACTTAAATAAATAAAACTCTCTTGAAGGATGTAAAAGCTTTTTAAAAATGAGGCAATATATCATGTTTCTGGAAAGCACTGTAATTCTCACTATCGTATCAATTTAAGACAATTCTAATCAAATTCCCAATTTATTTTTTTGGGGGGGAGGGAAGTCTAATAACTGTAATGTTCATCTGGTAAAATCAACACGTCAGAATCATTAGAAAATTGTGAAAAATAAAAAAGATCAAAAGGAGGACTTACCCTAAGAGATATGAAGTCATTTCTAACTCAATAACTACAGGCTGGTGTACTGGGGCTACAATGTTCAGTGGTACTAAAGAGAATTCAAACACAGAATAAAGTATATATATGTATGACATTTCAAATGGAGGGGGGCATGAGGACAATGAGATAAAAACCGGGTAACAACTGTCTACCCTTCGGGGGGAAAAAAAAGTTAGAATACCTAAATCTATACATCAAAATAATTCCAGACAGGGCAAAGGAACTTTTTTTCAAAAACAAAACCATCAAAATTAGAGAAATACAGGATAAGATTTATATAATCTTGGGGTTGGCAATCCTTCTAAACATGATCCTAGGGCCAGAAGGCAAAAAGGAAAAGATTTATCCATTTTAAATTTTTTTATTTTTTTAGTCATTTTTAATGCATTTTTCCCTGTGCACAAGAGAAATAACTGATAGAGTCAAAAGATACAGTTTCCTTTATACACAGCAGTTAAAAGTAATGCAAACGTCACATGACATTTTCAGTGAAAGTTACATTTCCAATTACAAATCAAAATGCGTATTAGGGTCTCTTTATGGGAGAAGCTGAGAAGGAAGTCTTAAAAAAAGCACTTTCCTGGCATTACTATACTGATCCTTCAGGCTGCACTAAGATTAAGATCATATACAATCAATTTGCAAATGTTGACACAATGTCACACTGTAAGTTTTCTGTACAATTAAATGTATACGTAGAGATACCAGGATAAACATTTCTACTATATTTTAACTGAACTTGCCTAGCCAACATTTCCACTGAGAAGTTTATCAAAGATGCTGTAAGATTCTACAAAATTGTGAGATATACCGAGCTCCAGAAATATTTCTTATATCCTTTCTCATTTTGGTTATACATATTCTGCTCAGAGATTCTGTTGTAATATTTCTAGATGTACAGTTCCAATTGTGCTTACTGTACTGTGTATAAATATAGCAAAAAAGATCAAATGGTATAAATCTTACAGCATTTTGCTAGCAAAAATACATGCCAAAGTCACAATAAGCAATATTGTACCACAAATTAGAGCTTCAATTAATTTATGTTTTTAATATTTTCATTCTACATTTAATTACTATCATAGGATAATGTTTAAAATGCAAATAAATTGGACATCTGTAGGACAAAACTTGTTCACCCAACTGTAAAGGTTGATACCTGTTTCCAAAAATCACAATAAAAGCAGAAGTGTTTGCATGCAACACCTTTGAGTGAAATGGCATTGATTCCCACCATTCAAAACAGAGAAGGAAGGAAGGAAGGAAGGAAGGAAGGAAGGAAGGAAGGAAGGAAGGAAGGGAGGGAGGGAGGGAGGGAGGGAGGGAGGAGGGGAGGGAGGAGGGGAGGGAGGGAGGGAGGGAGGAGGGGAGGGAGGGAGGGAGGAGGGGAGGGAGGGAGGAGGGGAGGGAGGGAGGGAGGAGGGGAGGGAGGGAGGAAACAAAGAGGGAGGAAAGGACTCCACCTTAAAATGCATATTAAATTTATAACTAGACAGATTTAAAAGAATCAAAGTGAAAGCAAAGTACAATTATGTGTGTTTAAAGATTTAAGAGCCATTATCAAAAATAAGATACATTTTTTCAAGGTACAGAAATGTAATTATGATGGCTGGGAACCCAGCAGCCTCTCAATGGCTGCATTGATGTCGCCTCCTGTTGCTATTAGAGCCTGCAAGTTTGCTTCCCGGTTTAAGAACCCCATTGCGTTGAGCTGTTCCAGTTGTTGTTGAAATCTGACTTCTGGATTCGGCAGCTGCGGAGGATTTGCTCCAGCCAGAGCCTGCACCATTTGCTGAATGAACTGCTGGTTGGGTCCAGATTCCGATGTTGGGCTCGTAGTTTCACTGGGTGCAGAGCTAGATACAGGGGGCCCAGGGGGGGCGCCTGAGCCAGTGGAGCCAGGGGGACCTGCAGGGCCAGTGGGTCCTATGGGTCCAATGGGGCCTATGGGAGTAAACGGGACTATGGGGCCAATGGGGCCTATGGGTGTGACTGGGCCTACAGGGCCTATAGCTGTTCCCAGCACCCCCACCCCCACACCTGGAGTGAAGCTTGGAATGAGGCCAGGTGCTTCAGTGGCTAATGTCTGTAGCCCCTGCTGGATCTGCATTAAAGCCTGCATTGCTCTTGGGTTTGACATGGCTGAGAGTGTGTCTGGATTCTGCATCTGCTGCAGGAAAGCAGGGAGCTGTGGACGCATCTGCTCCTGCAGCTGAGGATTTGCAGTAAACACAGGGCTATTCAGCATCATCTGTGCAGCCAAATCTGGATTCTGGGTCAGCGACTGCATCATGCTTCTCATATAGGGTGCAGACAGCATATTCTGGATCAGCTGGGGGTTTTCAGTTATCTGTTGCAGCAAGCTCTGCATTCCTGGGGTGCTGAAGATGCTGGCAACATAATTAGCTGCAGCCACTGTGTTCCCCGTAGCACTGCTAGAGCTAGTGCCAGATCCACTGCCACTGCTCGTTGTTGTGCTGGTGGTCGCAGAACTCTGGGTAGCCGGTGGTGGCGCCCACGGATTGGGTAGTGGATCGCGATTTTCTGTGCGGGAAGGCTGCGTACCTTCCCCAGAGGAGGAACTGCTCCCCACCGAGGCAAACGGATTACCCCCAAACTGCTCTTGTGCGGCATTTAGCATGGGTTCTTGAATGTCAGTGTACATGCGCCGTAAAGCATTGTAGCCACCTGGGATGCTTTCAAGATTGCTGAGAGCCAGGTCTTGATTTCTCATCATTTCTTGCATCATAGCTGGATTCCTGGCGATTTCGAGGGTCTGCCTCATTATATCTGGGTTGTTGAGCAGGTGACTAATTTCTGGGTTTCTCTGAATCAATTGTTGCATCTGTGGATTGGCCATAATGAGCTGCCTCATCAGATCAGGATTCGAAAGCATGCTCTGAACAAAGGGATTTTCCATGATTTGGATCATCATCTCAGGGCTGGACAGGAGCTGCTGCTGCATCTGGTTCTGGAGCTCAGAGAAGTTGGTCGAGCTCAAGCCCAGGCTGCTAAGGCCTGCAAGTCCTCCCAGGCTCCCCAACCCAAACGGGTTGCTATTTGTGGAAATAGGTGTGGAGTTACTCCTGGGAGTCGACGCGGTGGTAGTATTAGTTCCCGCGGCATTACTAGGCTGGGTGGACTGGCCCTGAGGTCGGTTCTGGCTTTTGATGACAAGATGAACAGTCAGTCCATCATGGATGCCATGCTGAATCAAGGTATCTTGATCTTTTAAGATTTTTCCGGCAAAAATCAGCACTAGCTGATCCGTTTGGGATTTGAAGCGTTTCGAAATCGCTTCCTTAAACTGCTGGACTGAGCTGTTCTCGGGCACTGCGAACTCCTCTTTCTCTTTGGGGGTCTTCACAGTGACTTTGATAATTTTGGGCTCCGCCGGGGCAGAGGCAGGGCTTTGGGCCGCAGCAGAGCCGCGGGAGGGGCGCGGGGGGCCGCTGCTCTCGCCGTTCTCAGCCATGGCGGCCGCAGTGACGCAGGCAGACAGGGAAGGCGCGGGCGGGCGGGCGGGCGAGAGAGAGAGCGAGGGAAGAAGGAAGGAAGGAGGCACCGCCGCAGCAGGCTGGGCCGGGCTGGGCGGGGAGCGCGGAGCACGGTACCTCTGTGTTGAAGACTGCGGATCCCTGGTCCTCCGGTGGAGAGAGGGCTCCGAGTAGGCCGCGGGCCGAGGTCTCGCCGCTCAGGTCTCTGGGCCGCCGCCGCCGCCGCCGTGTGATCCCACCGCGCGGTCTCCCAGCAGCTCGCGCAGCTGCTCCGCCCGCTCCTCCCCGCCCCTTCCCTTCCCCCAGTTCCGCGCTCGCCTCCCCGCCCCCCTCTGCTGACGCGGCGCCAGGCCCAGGATGATAGAGTCGACTCGGTCAAAATTAAAAACTTATGTACCGAAAAAAAAAAAAAAGATGAGGGAGAGAGAGAGAAACAGAGAGAAAGAAACAAAGGGACAACAGGAGACAAGAGAAAAGAGAGGGAAGGAAGGAGGAAGAGAGGAAAGGGAGCCAGCTTCTATAAAGGACATTAAAGACTAATGGAGAATATATATATATTCCATCAGGCAGTGAAGTGAAAAGATGAAAGCCTGAATCAAACCGACCCGAAGTAAAAGATCAAAAATGAGAACCAAAGAACTCTGACAAAGCAAAAAGGAAAAGATGAACACCCCCCTTGGGGGAAGGGAAGAGGACTAGGCAAGAGCCTGCATTTTACAAAAGAAGTGCAAATGGCCAATGGGCATATAAAAGGATGATTAAGCTCACGAGTAATCAAAGAATTTCAAATTAAAACAATGAGATTCTTCTTCTGTCTTATATTGGCAAAGATGAAAAATAATAATAAACCTTATCATTGAGAGAGCTGAGAAAATGAACTGTCATGCCAATTGAAGTGTAAGTTGTTATCTTAAGGCAATTTTAACATTTTAAATATTTCCACCTTTATTTGGAAATGCCTCATTTAGAGACCTCACCTATGAAAATAATTGGATAAGGACACAAAAATACATATGTATAAAATGTACATGCACTGCAGCATTTAAAAAATTATTTTAAAAGATAATCAGTGTCTCTTTACACAGGATTGGTCAGATATATTATGATATTACCATACAAAAAATAATATTCACTGTTTAAGAAACAGGTAGTTAATTTGTATGATAAAAAGTGTACATGAAATAAATGGTAGTTACAGGGAAATTACAGAGTATTTTCAGTTTTATATATTTCCGTACAGTTAGAAATTATACAATCACATGTTTCAATACCAAAAAATACAGTAAGTATATTTTTATGTTAAAACTATATTTTATAAACAGTTTGTATGTGTAAACTGTCCTTAAAGACAATGTATGTGTATGTATAAAAAGAAACCTGGAACACTATACACAAGTATGTTAATGGTGGTTAGTACTTGGTGCTAAAATTATGAATAACTGTTCCTTTTTTTTTTTTTTTGCTGAATTGGGTCTTCGTTGCTGCACAAGGGCTTTCTCTAGTTGTGGCGAGCGGGGGCTACGCTTCGTTGTGGTGCACGGGCTTCTCATTGCAGTGGCTTCTCTTGTTGTGAAGCACAGGCTCTAGGCACACGGGCTTCAGTAGTTGTGACACGCAGCTCAGTAGTTGTGGCATGCAGGCTCTAGAGCGCAGGCTCAGTAGTTGTGGCACAGGGCTTAGTTGCTCCTCAGCACATGGAATCTTCCCAGACCAGGGATCGAACCCATGTCCCCTGCATTGGCAGGCAGATTCTTAACCACTGTGCCAACAGGAAAGTCCCTTGTTCCTTTTTTTTAAAATAAAATTAAAAATTTTCTGATGGCTTTTGTAAGTATGCACTGCGTTTACAATTTTTAAAAATGAGAAGATATTTTGGTGAGAAATTATATGTAGAAATTGACAGGCACACAATAGTAGTGGCAGCTATTAACACATGTATCTAATTTAGTTACAGATTAAGTAGGAGAAATAAAGATCTAGCCCTTGAATAATAGAATAAATTTCAAATTTATGTATAAATTTCTAATTCTGGTTTATACCATGCATAAAAGTACCTTTTCCCCCTAGTATCCAGCCGACATTTAATAACATTTAGGCCACAAATGCTTTAGTAAATCTCAAGATAAGAAAAAAATATAGGTATATGATGTCTCTCAATAGGGGGATAGATTAATAGAGTGTGATTAATGTGATTATTAGAATACAGAAGATAAAAGGAATGAACTATATCTAAATATATTTATATATATAGATCTCAAAAACCTAATTAATTAGCAAAACACTCTATGTTGTTTATAGATGCATTCATATGTATGTGAAGCTATTGAAAATATACTAGAATGATTCATAGCAAATTTGCACCCATGAGGAAGAGGAAATGAAATAGGACAGAGGACAGTAATTAAAAGGAAATTTAATTAAATCTCTAAAAATATATTTCCTCTTTTAAATGGAAGCGAATATGGCAAAATAGCAAGAGTTAATTCTAGGTGGTAGGGATATGAGTATTTGTTATAATACTATTTTATATTTTTTTTAGATTTTTAATTTTCTCAAAAAAGAAAAAATTAAGAAAGTATCACAGGCCATCTTCCTTGATCTCAATAGAACAAAACTAGATATTAATAATGAAACTGTGAATGAAAAACTCAACCACTTGAAAATTAAAACAGAATTAAACACTTTTGGGACAAAGTGCAAATCAAAGTTCTTATTAGAGTGAATTTAGAAAAATAATGATAATGAGAACATAAACATTCATAATTATGATGGGATTTCCCTATATGTGATCTGAGGATCTCATTCAAAAATACGGATTTCTTGGGCTTCCCTGGTGGCGCAGTGGTTGAGAGTCCGCCTGCCGATGCAGAGAACACGGGTTCGTGCCCCAGTCCAGGAAGATCCCACATGCCGCGGAGCAGCTGGGCCCGTGAGCCATGGCCGCTGAGCCTGCGCGTCCGAAGCCTGTGCTCCGCAACGGGAGAGGCCACAATAGTGAGAGGACCGCGTACAAAAAAAAAAAACAAAAAAACAAAAAAACAAAAAAAACAAACGGATTTCTAGACCCCACTCCAAACTTACCAAAATATAAGTGGTGCTCAGGAATCTGCATTCTTATCAAGCTTCAATTTAGCGGTATTTGATTTAACTATGTGAATGAGCTCAGAGTCAAATTTATACACTCAAAGATCTTAAATACCGAAGAATGGAGAGAGAAAAAATTAATTAGGCATTCAAATAAAGAGGACAACAGAAAAAAGAGGAAAGCAGGGTGATGGCTACAAAATGATAAAAGTCGAACATTAATGAATTAACAGACTCAAAAAATGAAATTTGCTAAGAAAATCTAAGGTCTTTGAAGAACAAGTCAAATAGATAAACATTATAACTATGTGATTCTCTTACAAGGAACACAGCACGGGTAAAACACACTCATCCTCTTCCTGAATTCTCCTAAAAACACATTTCTTTTCCTTCTGTAAGCTCTTTATCCCTGGTGGTGCAATGGTTAAGAATCCACCTGCCAATGCAGGGGACATGGGTTCAATCCCTGCTACAGGAACATCCCACATGCCACGGAGCAACTAAGCCCGTGCGCCACAACTACTGAATTCCACACACCTAGAGCCCGTGCTCCACAACAAGAGAAGCCCCTGCTCACCACAACTAGAGAAAGCCCACACGAAGCAACGAATACCCAACACAGCCAAAAAGAAATAAATGAATAAATAAATTTAAAAAAACAATAAATAGCAATCATCCTGAGTTCTACCATAGAGGGTAATTTATGAGAAACTGAAAGACTTTGTCAAAGAGGTCTCCCCATGGGTGGTGGAGGAAGACCACAGTTTGGGCTCAGTAGATAGAGATTTAGTGTTATTTTGGCCATTGTTTTCTCTCTCCACCCCAGATTTATTGAGATATGGTTGACATATAACACTGTGTAAATTTAAGGTGTACAGCCCATTGATTTGATATACATATATATTGAAAAATGATTACCATTGCAGCATTGTCAGGTCACATAATGGCCTTTTCTTTTCTGTGGTGAGAACATTTAAGCTCTATTCTCTTAGCAACTTTCAAGTATACAATACAGCATTATTAACTATAATCACCATGCTGTACATTAGATCCCTGGAATTTATTCATCTCGTAACTGGAAGTTCATAGCCTTTGACCAACATCTCCCCAATTCCCCTCATCCCCCAGCCCCTGGTAACCACCATTCTACCCTCTGTTTCAACGAGTTTGGCCAAAAGCACATTATTTTGAATTCTCTTCATTTATCTTATAAATCATGTTATTTTTTGCATTTTATTCCAAAATATATCCACTTTAATGTTTTAAATTACAACTAAATAAAATTAGCATTCCAGCAGTTAAATGAACACGCCTTTGTTAGTGAGAAGCACAACATTAATTAGCTGCAACTTAAGAAAGGAGCAACAAGATAATTACATGAAAACTAGAATTCCATGAGTAGATTTAATCACAGATAAACGGTTTATATTTTTGAGAATTATGAGAAAAGACTTTGTACAAATCTTTGCTAATGACAAAGAAAAATGGATCACTGTATTACTTTTCTAGGAAGGTGTACATGACCAAAATATATTCAAGAAGTAGAAAACCTTAACAGGCCATGTAAGAAACTTGTAAGAAAAACAAAAAAGAAATGAAATAATTAACTATTTTAAAATCAGCTTTCTGATCTTAAAGGTGGCAACTAAGCCTGTGCTTTCACCTCCTATCTTTACCAAATACCATTGAACTGACAAAAAAGACATGAGAAACACAATAAATCCCTAATGTGTTGGAAAGGTGGAAAGAGTGAAACTTTCCATGAATCTTAATTTTAAATGCCAAAATAAATTCTAGATAAAAAATTAAATCATAAAATTTGCAGAAAACTATTATAGCAAATATTTATATAACCTAGGTTTGATTATGGCCTTTCTAAAACAAACAAAAAAACATAAATGGAGAGATAGATTTCCTAAGGATTTTTAAACTTCTATATGTCAAAAATACAATAAAAACTAAAAGGTTAAAGTCAAACTAAAAGAAATTGCAACATTTATAACACATGAAGTCTTAATATTCTTGACATAACACACTTCTTACAAATAATTTTTTTAAATGAACACCATAAGAGAAAACTAGACAGAAGGCATTAACTAGTATGTTAATGTCACAAAAGGGGAAAAAAGGGTCAGGAAGGAAGGAAGGAAGGAAGGAAAAGTGAAGGAGGAAAGAAAAAGAAAAAATTTTTATCTTCTTTAAATAAAAAAATACAAATTAATATAACTGAAATATTTTGTCTATTAAATTAAAGAGAACAATATAATATTCAGTCCTGACATAGTTAATCTAGACTGCCTAGCTTCAAATCCTGGTTCCACTACTTCCACTTGTTCACTACATGATGTTGTGCAAGTAATTTAACCTTTCTGTGCCTTGATATTCGTCATCTGTGAAATGAGCTTTCTGGAAATCAAATAAATTAACATATGTCAAGCACTTAGAACAGTGCCCCATTCATAGTAAGCACTATATGAATAATATTATTGTTATTATTATTAGAGGAAACAGGACCTCATTCCTACTGGGAATTAGGTTACTTTGTAGGTTCAACTTATCTGAAGGACAATTTGCTAATAAACACTGAAAGCTTAATAAAACATGCAGACAATTTTACTGAGTAATTCTTCTTTAGGAATTTATCCTGAGGAAGTAATTTCTGTTGTTGGGGTCTTGAAGTGATTGTACTAATTAAATGGAGTATATCTACAGAATTTAAGGGAAATCCTATGGTTGCTCCCCACTCCTACTGATGCACATAGGCGCAAATAATACAAGCAGAACTAGAGAGACAGCAGGGTGGTATAATGGCAAGAGCCTAGACTTAAGCCAAAAAGACCAGGATTTCAACTCTGGCTTGGTCACTTATGGCTGTATGACCTTAGTACAGTTCATTTCATTTTTCTGAATCTCAGTTTCTTCATCAGCAAAACTGGGACTAACATGCATACATTTCACAGTTGTAGTAAATACATGATAGAGACATCAATTGCTCTGACACACCCTCTCTTCTGAAATAAAACAAATGAAATAAATTTACTCTTGGTAAGTTAAACTATGACCAAAACAAAAACAAAAACAAAAACAAAAACAAAAACAGAAACAAAAGCCAAAAAAACAGTAAAGGATCAGACCAAAGATAGTCTACCTAGCAGATATATATTATGTTCTAGAGATGTATATTCAAATCATCTATCATTCTTGTTCTGACTCTATAGTACCTGTAATCTTCTAATAATCTTGATTTTTCATTTAGCTTGCATATAAAAAAGAATGAACAAGTCAGGCTTTCTTGAATGTTCAGAAATTCTGGTGCTATATACCCACTTTAAACTTTAGCACATGAATTACAAACTGGCAACTCATGGACTGGCTTTGGCCTGCCAACACATAATACTTGGCAAATTTCCCATACGAATCCACATTTCAAGCTTTTCTTTTAAAACTGGATGATATGGCTATATTAGACTAATACACTTGAAGTGCCACAGTTTGACTGGAGCTGAGTAGTGGCTGTCCCTTTTAGACAAGGCATGTGTTCTGACTCTACCAAGTCCACTTTATTAAATTGCTTATCTAGTTGGTCCCATAGGCATTGGAGTTTTTGACCCTTTCTGGAAGAGTTCAAGCCGTCCCTTCCCTCATTCTATCTCCTGAAGAGTAGAAGCACTGAGGTGAGTTGCAAAATCCAAGAACACACTTGTGTCACTTTATTAGAATGTGGCATATTCACTCTGCGGGGGGGGGAGTATAAATATGTCTGTATTTGCACAAACACTCCATCGATGATGGTGACGATGAAGAGGATGATGATAGCAGCCAATACTTATTTTTCCTTCAGTTTATCTTTCCATGTCATTTACCATCAGAGCTATGGGACTTCCAACTGAACACTGGGAACTTCCAACTGAACACTGGGAGTTGAGCAGGATATGAGATGGGGTTGAATGAAGCCTATTTCTTACAAACAAGAAATAGGGGACACAAAAAGGCTTTTGTGCCTGAGAGCCCACAGGGTTCTGCTTGGTTTCAATGGTAAAAACCAATTGTTGCACCAGATATAGCAGTGGTAGCAGTATTATCTATGGCAAGTCTTCAAATTGAGTTTGTCTACACAAAGTCTTTTCAAACAGTAGGAGGATAAAGATAGTAGCTTAAAGAGAATCAATTTCTAGATATTCAATTTCCACATAGCTTCTTTCCTAAAATTGATCTTCTACAAAATGTCCCTTTTTGCAATTTACCTTTTCCCGCGTTACAAAATAAAGGCATACTTCTGTCTTACGTCTAAGATTTGACAATACTGCATTGCCTCTGGGGATGAAAACCTTGAGTTTGTTTACAAAGGGAAAATTTGAAGTACATATTGGTGTCCACATTGAGAAAATTAATGACTCTAAACACTATGTAATAAATCATTTTGCAAGTCTGTAATTTCCAATTCTTTGTCTTGGACAAAATTGAAGGAGGGCCTAATTGAATTGTCAGCTGATAAATGATTTATGAAGATGGATAATTATGTGATTTTTGGCATATTATCTGCAAGGAAATTAAAGATGGAAGGAAATTACTATAATAAAGTTCTTTAATTCCCATCTATTCATTTATTTATTACATAGTTTAGTGCTTATATTAATAAAAAAATTAAAGGAATAAATTGGTAGCAATGAGTACTATTCATGTTTGGATAAATAAAATAATAGGGAAAAAATCCTTCAAATGAATATTCAATTAAATTTTAACTTTTTACTTAAAAAAATTTACAAATATTGGTGATGCATTTATATTATTTTGATCAATCATATACTGACAATAATCGAATGATAAATTAGTAAGGAACAGTTTTTAACCTTTAAAATTAATTTAAATAGTTTTTGAGGTAGGGAAATATGATACAGTGATCAATGAAAGGCTTTTTAACAAAAAAAATATACAAAATTAGGACAAAAATTCTGGGGTGATAATAAATGGAACTATACATTAGAGGAAAGAAAGAAACAATATAAATTATCCAATAGTTAAATAAAATTATTTTAATGTATTTTAAAAACAAATGATAAGGGGGAAGGGTAAGCTGGGACAAAGTGAGAGAGTGACATTGACATATATACACTACCAAATGTAAAATAGATAGCTAGTGGGAAGCAGCCGCATAGCACAGGGAGATCAGCTAGGTGCTTTCTGTCCACCTAGAGGGGTGGGTTAGGGAGGGTGGTAGGGAGACTCAAGAGGGAGGAGATAGGGATGTATGTATATGTACAGCTGATTCACTGTTATACAGCAGAAACTAACACACCATTGTAAAGCAATTATACTCCAATAAAGATGTTAAAAAAATGATAGCTGATCTCAAATTGCTATAGTATTTAGATTCTGTTGGGTATATTTAAGAGTAACAGTTTATTTCAAAATGTCAGTATTCATAATACTTCAAAATTTACATTTTTGCAATATAAGTATATGATGACAAACTATTTCTTAAGGAAGTATAGGAGATTTACAATATTATATTAGTTTCAGGTGTCCAGTGTAGAAATTCAGTATTTTTAGCAATTAGGATATTACAAGATAATGGCTATAATTCCCTGTGGTATACAGTATATCCTGTTGCTTATACATTTTATACATAGTAGTTTGTCTCTGTTAATCCCATTACTTGAATTTATCCCTCCCACCTTCCCTCTCCCTTTTGGTAACCACAAGTTTGCTTTCTATATCTGTGAGATTATTTCTGTTTTGCATATACATTCCCTTGTATTTTTTTTTAAATCCACATATAATTGATACCATACAGTATTTATCTTTTTCTGTCTGATGTATTTCAGTAAGAATCATATTCTCTAAATCCATCCACATTGCTGCAGATGGTAGCATTTCATTCTTTTTTATGGCTAATATTCCATCGTATATGTATATACCACATCTTCTTAATCCAATAGTATGTTGATGGCACGTGGGTTGCTCCCATGTCTTGGCTGTTCTAAGTAGTGTTACTATGAACACTGAGGTGCATGTATGTTTTTGAATTAATGTTTTCATTTTTTTGGATATATAGCCATATAACCTCTATACTGTTTTCCATAGTGGTTGCACCAATTTACATTCCCAGCAACAGAGTACAAGGGTACCCTTTTCTCCACATAGTCTCCAATATTTGTTATTTGTAGACTTTTTGATGATAGGCGTTCTGAAAGGTGCCAGGTGATATCTCATTGTTGTTTGGATTTGCATTTCTCCAATAAATAGTGATGTTGAACATCTTTTCATGTGCCTGTCAGTCATCTGTATGTCTTTTTCTGGAAAAATGTCTATTCAGGTCATCTGCCCATTTTTTAATTGAGTTGATTTTTGTTTTTGATATTGAGTTGTATAAGCTGTTTTTATATTTTGAATATTAACCCTTTGTCAATCCATAAATGGCAAATATTTTCTCCCATTCCATAGGTACTCTTTTATTTTGTTGATAGATTCATTTACTGCGTAAAAAGCTTTTAAGTTTAGTTAGGTTCCATTTGCTTATTTTTGCCTTTATTTCATTTGCCTTAGGAGACTGATCCAAGAAAATATTGCTACCATTTATGTCAGAGAATGTTCAGCCTAGGTTCTAAGAGTTTTATGGTTTTCTGTCTTACATTTAGGTCTTTAAAACATTTTGAGTTTATTTATGTGTATGGTGTGAGGGAATGTTCTAATCTCATTGTTTTACATGTGGCAGTCCAATTTTCCCAGCACCACTTTTTGAAGAGATGGTCTTTTATCCACTGTATATTCTTACATTCTTTGTCATAGATTAATTAACCATAGAGGAAGGGGTTTATTTCCAGGCTCTCTTCTCTTTTCCTTTGATCTATGTGTTTGTTTTGGTGCCAATACCATGTTTTTTTGATAAGAGTAGTTTTGTAGTATATTCTGAAGTATGGGAGGGTTACACCAGCAGCTGTGTTCTTTTTTCTCAAGATTGCTTTCCTAATCTTGGGTCTTTTGTAGTTTCATATAAACTTTAGGATTATTTGTTCTAGTTCTGTGAAAAATGGCATGAGTATTTTGATAGTGATTGCATTAAATCTGGAGATTGCTTTGGATAATGTGGCCATTTTAACAATATTAATTCTTCTAATCCAAGAACAAGGGATATTTTCCCTTTTTTTTAGCTTCAATTTCTTTCATCAGAGTTTTATAGTTTTCAGAGTATAGGTCTTTCACATCCTTGGTTAAATTTATCCCTAGGTATTTTATTCTTTTTTTTTAATTGCAGTAGAGTTGATTCACAATATTATGTTCATTTCAGGTGTACAGCACAGTGATTCACAACTTTTAAAAGTTACCAATCATGCATTTTTAAACTTATTTTCTTTTTCTGTTTTAATTTGGGTTTTTTGTTTGTTTTACATTAAGTTCTTTTTACATAAATTTACATCACATTTTAAAAATTCAAACAGAAAGTCACAAAAATTATAATCATCCTCATCAATTCACTGAGTCCCATGTAATTAATCTTTTTTTCATCTTGACCTTTTGTTAGCACTTTTATGAATTCATCAGTTTTCCATTAGAGTTCTGAAAATGCTTATTCATTCAGTTCAGGAGTATAGTCAGTTATCAGAAACCTGTACTTGTCAGAGTTTTTTCCATGAATTCCGTGAAGATGAAACCCTTTTATAGGAACATTTTTGCAAAAGCATCAGAGTACACCCAGAACTGTCTGTAAATGACAAAAGACTTAGAAATGACCATGGTTAAAGATTTCATGAAAGTTCATAATAATGCAATTGACAAGGAAATTTAGTTATTTCTGAGATATACATTTTAAAGTAATAACTAGAATTATGACTTATAACATTATACCAGAACATATAAGATTTTTAGGAATTTCATGTAATGTCTGAAACATTTATATTAACATATTTCCATACAAATAACCCAAAGAAAGTTTAGTATTAGTTTTTTCTTTAACATTTGAATTTTATTTTATTTTTTATACAGCACATACTTATTTGTCATCAGTTTTATACACATCAGTGAATACATGTCAATCCCAATCGCCCAATTCAGCACACCACCATCCCCACCCCCCCACGGTTTTCCCCTCTTGGTGTCCATACGTTTGTTCTGTACATCTGTGTCTCAATTTCTGCCATGCAAACCAGTTCATCTGTACCATTTTTCTAGGTTCCACATACATGCGTTAATGTACAATATTTGTTTTTCTCTTTCTGACTTACTAAACTCTGTATTACAGTCTCTAGATCCGTCCACGTCTCAACAAATGACTCAATTTAGTTCCTTTTTATGGCTGAGAGATATTCCATTGTATATATATATATCACAACTTCCTTATCCACTCATCTGTCAATGGCATTTAGGTTGCTTCCATGACCTGGCTATTGTAAATAGTGCTGAAATGAACACTGGGGTGCATGGGTCTTTTTGAATTATGGATTTCTCTGGGTACATGCCCAGTAGTGGGATTGCTGGATCATATGGTAATTCTATTTTTAGTTTTTTAAGGAACCTCCATACTGTTTACCATAGTGGCTGTATCAATTTACATTCCCACCAACAGTGCAAGAGGGTTCCTTTTTCTCCACACCCTCTCCAGCATTTGTTGTTTGTAGATTTTCTGATGATGCCAATTCTAACTGGTGTGAGGTGATACCTCATTGTAGTTTTGATTTGTATTTCTCTAATAATTAGTTATGTTGAGCAGCTTTTCATGTGCTTCTTGGCCATCTGTATGTCTTCTTTGGAGAAATGTTTATTTAGGTTTTCTGCCCATTGTTGGATTCGGTTGTTTGTTTCTTTAATATTGAGCTGCATGAGCTGCTTACATATTTTGGAGATTAATCCTTGTCAGTTGCTTCATTTGCAAATATTTTCTCCCATTCTGAGGGTTGTATTTTCGTCTTGTTTATGGTTTCCTTTGCTGTGTAAAAGCTTTTAAGTTTTATTATGTCCCACTCGTTTATTTTTGTTTTTATTTCCATTACTCTAGGAGGTGGATCAAAAATGATCGTGCTGTGATTTATGTAAAAGAGTGTTCTTCCTATGTTTTCCTCTAAGAGTTTTATAGTGTCCGGTCTTACATTTAGGTCTCGAATCCATTTTGAGTTTATTTCTGTGTATGGTGTCAGGGAGTGTTCTAATTTCATGCTTTTATATGTAGCTGTCCAGTTTTCCCAGCACCACTTATTGAAGAGACTATCTTTTCTCCATTGTATATCCTTGCCTCCTTTGTCATATATTAGTTGACCATAGGTGCATGGGTTTATCTCTGGGCTTTCTATCTTGTTCCATTGATCTATGTTTCTGTTTTAGTGCCAGTACCGTATTGTCTTCATTATTGTAGCTTTGCAGTATAGTCTGAAGTCAGGGAGTTGGATAACTCCAGCTCCATTTTTTTTCCCTCAAGACTGCTATGGCTATTTGGGGTCTTTTGTGTCTCCATACAAATTTTAAGATGTTTTTATTCTAGTTCCATAAAAATTGCCATTGGTAATTTGATAGGGATTGCATTGAATCTGTAGAATGCTTTGGGTAGTATAGTCATTTTCACAATATTGACTCTTCCAATCCAAGAATATCTTATATATCTCCATCTGTTTTTGCCATCTTTGATTTCTTTCATCAGTGTCTTATAGTTTTCTGCATACAGGTATTTTGTCTCCCTAGGTAGGTTTATTCATACGTATTTTATTCTTTTAGTTGCAATGGTAAATGGGAGTGTTTCCTTAATTTCTCTTTCAGATTTTTCATCATTAGTGTATAGGAATGCAAGAGATTTCTGTGCATTAATTTTGTATCCTGCAACTTTACCAAATTCATTGATAAACTCTAGTAGTTTTTTGGTGGCATCTTTAGGATTCTCTATGTATAGTATCATGTCATCTGCAAACAGTGACAGTTTTACTTCTTCTTTTCCAATTTCTATTCCTTTTATTTCTTTTTCTTCTCTGATTGCCATGGCTAGGACTTCCAAAACTATGTTGAATAATAGTGGGGAGAGTGCACATCATTGTCTTGTTCCTGATCTTAGAGGAAATGCTTTCAGTTTTTCACTCTTGAGAATGATGTTTGCTGTGCATTTGTCGTATATGGCCTTTATTATGTTGAGGTAGGTTCCCTCTATACCCACTTTCTGGAGAGTTTCTTTTATTATAAATGGGTGTTGAATTTTGTCAAAAGCTTTTTCTGCATTTATTGAGATGATCATATGGTTTTTATTCTTAAATTTGTTAATATGGTGTATCCCATTGATTGATTTGTGTATATCGAAGACTCCTTGCATCACTGGGATAAATCCCACTTGATCATGGTGTATAATCCTTTTAATGTGTTGTTGGATTCTGGTTGCTAGCATTTTGTTGAGGATTTTTGCATCTATATTCATCAGTGGTATTGGTCTGTAATTTTCCTTTTTTGTAGTATCTTTGTCTGGTTTTGGTATCAGGATGATGGTGCGCTCATAGAATGAGTTTGGGGGTGTTCCTTCCTCTGCAATTTTTGGAAGAGTTTGAGAGGGATGGGTATTAGTTCTTCTCTAAATGTTTGATAGAATTCACCTGATAAGCCATCTGGTCCTGGACTTTTGTTTGTTGGAAAATTATTAATCATAATCAATTTCATTACTTGTGATTCATCTGTTCATATTTTCTATTTCTTCCTGGTTCAGTCTTGGAAGGTTATACCTTTCTAAGCATTTGTCCATTACTTCCAGGTTGTCCATTTTATTGGCATAGAGTTGCTTGTAGTAGTCTCTTATGATGCTCTGTATTTCTGTGGTGTCTGTTGTAACTTCTCCTTTTCATCTCTAATTTTATTGATTTGAGTCCTCTCCCTCTTTTTCCTGATGAGTCTGGCTAATGATTTATCGATTTTGTTTCACTTCTCAAAGAACCAGCATTTAGTTTTATTTATCTTTGCTATTGTTTTCTTTGTTTCTGTTTCATTTATTTCCGCTCTGATCTTTATGATTTCTTTCCTTCTGCTCAATTTGGGTTTTGTTTGTTCTTTCTCTAGTTCCTTTAGGTGTAAGGTTAGATGCATTATTTGAGATTTTTCTTGTTTCTTGAGGTAGGCTTGTATAGCTCTAAACTTCCCCTCTTTGAACTGCTTTTGCTGCATCCCATAGGTTTTGGATCGTCGTGTTTTCATTGTCATTTGTCTCTAGGTATTCTTTGACTTCCTCTTTGATTTCTTCAGTGATCTCTTGGTTATTTAGTAACATATTGTTTAGCCTCCATGTGTTTGTGTTTTTCACATTTTTTCCCCTGTAATTCATTTCTAATCTCATAGCGTTGTGGTCAGAAAAGATGCTTGATATGATTTCAATTTTCTTAAGTTTACTGAGGGTTTATTTGTTACCCAAGATGTGATCTATCCTGGAAAATGTTCCTTGCACACTTGAGAAGTGTAATCTGCTGTTTTTGGATGGAATGTCCTATAAATATCAATTAAATCTATTTGGTCTATTTGTCATTTAAAGCTTCTCTTTCCTTATTTATTTTTATTTTGGATCATCTGTCCATTGGTGTAAGTGAAGTGTTAATGTCCTCCAATATTACTGTGTTACTGTCGATTTCCTCTTTTATAGCTGTTATCAGTTGCCTTATGTATTGAGGTGCTCCTATGTTGGGTGCTTATATATTTATAATTGTTATATCTTCTTCTTGGATTGATCCCTTGATCATTATGTAGTGTCCTTCCTTGTCTCTTGTAACATTATTTTAACGTCTATTTTACCTGATATGAGTATTGTTACTCCAGCTTTCTTTTGATTTCCATTTGCATGGAATATCTTTTTCCATGCCCTCACTTTCAGTCTGTATGTGTCCCTAGGTCTGAAGTGGGTCTCTTGTAGACAGCATATATATGGGTCTTATTTTTGTGTCTATTCAGCAAGCCTGTATCTTTTGGTTGGAACATTTAATCCATTCACATCTAAGGTAATTATCGATATGTATGTTCCTATTCCCATTTTCTTAATGTTTTGGGTTTGTTACTGTAGGTGCTTTTCTTCTCTTGTGTTTCCCACTTAGAGAAGTTCCTTTAGCACTTGTTGTACAGCTGATATGGTGGTGCTGAATTCTCTTAGCTTTTGATTGTTTGTAAAGCTTTTGATTTCTCCATCGAATCTGAATGAGATCCTTGCTGGGTAGAGTAATCTTGGTTGTAGCTTCTTACCTTTCATCACTTTAAGTATATCATGCCAGTCCCTTGTGGCTTGTAGAGTTTCTGCTGAGAAATCAGCTGTTAACCTTATGGGAGTTCCCTTGTATGTTATTTGTCATTTTACCCTTGCTGCTTTCAATAATTTTTCTTTGTCTTTAATTTTTGCCAATTTGATTACTATGTGTCTCGGCATGTTTCTCCTTGGGTTTATCCTGTGTGGGACTTGCTGCACTTCCTGGACTTGGGTGGCTATTTCCTTTCCCATGTTAGGGAAGTTTTTGACTATAATCTCTTCAAATATTTTCTATAGTCCTTTCTCTCTCTCTTGTCCTTCTGGGAGCCCTATAATGCAAATGTTGTTGTGTTTAATGTTGTCCCAGAGGTATCTTATGTTGTTGTCTTCATTTCTTTTCTTTCTTTTTTCTCTATTCTGTTCTGCAGCAGTGATTTCTACCATTCTGTCTTCCAGGTCACTTATCCGTTCTTCTGTCTCAGTTATTCTGCTATTGATTCCTTCTAGTGTAGTTTTCATTTCAGTTATTGTATTGTTCATCTCTGTTTGTTCGCTCTTTAATTCTTCTAGGTCTTTGTTAAACATTTCCTGCATCTTCTCCATATTTGCCTCCTTTCTTCTTCCGAGGTTCATTATTATCTTCACTATCATTATTCTGAATTCTTTTTCTGAGAGATTGCCTATCTCCACTTCATTTAGTTGTTTTTCTGTGGGTTTATCTTGTTTCTTCATCTGGTACAAAGCCCTCTGCCTTTTCATCTTGTCTATCTTTCTGTGAATTTCTTTTATTTTTTTAATGTGATTTTTAATGGGGTTATATTTTTCTTCCTCTCTTTGATATTTCTTTTTAATATATAGAAATGCAACAGATTCCTGTATATTAATCTTGTGTCTGCAACATTGCTTAATTTAGATATTAGTTCTAATAGTTTTTGTGTGGAGTCCTTAGGGTTTTCTATATATAGTATCATGGCATCTGCATATAGTCACAATTTTACCTCTTCCCTTCCAATTTGGATACCTTTTATTTCTTTTTCTTGTCTGACTGCTATGGCTAGGACTTCCAATAATATGTTGAATCGAAGTGATGTGTGGGCATCCCTGTCTTGTTCTAGATTTTATTGGGAAGAATTTTAGCTTTTCACCATTGAGTATTGGCTGTGGGTTTGTCATAAATGGCTTTTATTATGTTGAGATATGTTCCCTGTATACCCATTTTGGTAAGAGTTTTTTTTTTATCATGAATGGATGTTGAATGTTATCAAATGCTTTTTATGCATCTACTGAGATTATCATGTGGTTTTTGACTTTTCATTTGTTTATGTGGTGTGTTACATTCGTTGATTTATGAATGTTGAACCATCCTTGTGGACTTCAGATGAATGCCACTTGGTCTTGGTGTATGATCTTTCTTATGTGTTGTTGGATTCTGTTTGCTAATATTTTGTTGATAATTTTTGCATCGATAGTCTTCAAAGATATTGGCCTGTAATTTTCTGTTTTGGTGGTGTCTTTGTCTGGTTTTGGTACAGGGTGATGGTGCCTTCATAGAATGTATTTGGGAGTGTTCCCTCCTCTTCAGTCTTTTGGAAGAGTTTGAGAAAGATTGATATAATTTTTTTTTGTATGTTCCATAGAATTCACCTGTGAAACCATCTGGTCCTGGACTTTTGTTTGTAGGTGTTTTTTTTATTATTATTACAGATTCTATTTCACTTGTAGTGATTAGGTTGTTCAAAACATCTATTTCTTCTTGATTCAATTTTAGTGGCCTGTATGTTTCTAGAAAGTTGCCCATTTCTTCTAGGTTGTCAAATTTGTTGGCATATAATTGTTCATAGTATTGGTTTATGGTTTTTTTGTAGTTCTGCAGTATCAGTTGAGGTTTCTCCTTTTCAATTTCTTATTTTTTTTATTTGGGTTCACTCTCTTTTCTTTTTGGTGAACCTGGTCAGAGGTTTGTCAATTTTGTTTACCCTTTCAAAGAAACAGCTCTTGTTTTTATTGATTTTTTTTCTATTTTTTAAATCTCTATTTTATTTATTTACTCCCTGATCTTTATTATTTCCTTCCTTCTGCGGACTTTAGGTTTTGTTTGTTCTTCTTCTTTTTCTAATTCTTTTAGGTGGTAAGTTAGGTTGTTTATTGAGATTTTTCTTCTTTTTTGATGAAGGCCTGTATTGCTATGAACTTCCCTCTAAGAACTGCTTTTGCCACATCCCATAGATTTTTTTATGGTTGTGTTTTCATTGTCATTTTTCTCAAGGTATCTTTTTGGTTTTCTTGTTGAATCAACAATGTTTTAGTAGCATTTGTTTAGTCTCCATTTAGGCATTTTTTTCTAATTTATTTTCCTGTGATTGATTTCTAGTTTCATTCCATAGTTGTCAGAGAAGATGCTTGAAATAATTTCTATACTGTTTAATTTGTTGAGGTTAGTTTTTTTGCCCTAGTATGTGGTCAGCCCTAGAGAATGTTCCGTGTGCACTTGAAAAGAATTTGTATTCTGGTATTTTTGCTATGTAAAGTCCTGAAAATATCAATTAAGTCTAACTGTTCTATTATATCATTTAGAATCTCTGTTTCCTTATTGATTCTCTGTCTGGAATATCTGTCCATTCATGTGAGTGAGGTGTTAATGACTCCTACTATAATTGTATTCCAATCGATTTCTCCCTTTATGTCTGTTAGTATTTGTTTTATATATTTGGGTGCTCCTATATTAGGTGTATATAAATTGATGACTATAATATCCTCTTCTTGTATTGATTCTTTTATCATTATATAGTGTCCTTCTTTATTTTTCTTTATAGTCTTTAAAGTTCATTTTGTCTGATATGAGTATTGCAACTCCTGCTTTCTCGTCATTTCCATTTGCCTGAAATATCTTTTTCCATCCCCTCACTTTCAATCTATATGTGTCCCTTGACCTAAGATGGGTCTCTTGTAGGCAGCATATTGTAGGCTCTTGTTTTTTTATCCAGTCTGCCACTCTATGTCTTTTGATTGGAGCATTCAGTCCATTGACATTTAATGTAATTATTGATACATATGTATGTATTGACATTTCAAACCTTGTTTTCCCAGTTGATTCTTTGTTTCTTTTCTTTTTGTGGTTTGACGATTTCCTTTTATTTTATGCTTGTGCTCTCTTTTATTTAGATTTTGTGAATTTACTGTGTGTTTTGGATTTGTGGTTGCCCTGTTTTTCAAGTATGTTAACTCCTTCCTATATCTGCTTGCTTTAGACTGATATTCATATAGGTTGAAACACATTCTAAAAGAAAGAAAAAGAATCGGCATTTTCTTATCTTCTTGTTCACATTTTATGATTTTCATGTCCCTTTTTATATCTTCATGTTTATCCTTTTGCTGTTCCTTGTGTTTATCATTGCGTTCACAAATAGTTTTTTTTTCTTTTCTTTTTGATCTGTATACTGGCTAATTTAAGTGATTTACTTTCCAATTGTGATTTCCTCCTTCCTGTATCTTCTTGCTTCTTTTCTCTTTAGAGATGACCTTTCACTATTTAAGGATAAGTTTAGTATTGCTGCATTCTTTTCGTTTTTGCTTGTGTGAGAAATTCTTTATTACTCCTCTTATTCTAAATGATAATCTTTCTGGGTAGATTATTCTAGGTTGCAGGTTTTTCTCTTTCAAGACTTTGGATATATTTTGTCACTCCTTCTGGCCTGCAGTGTTTCTCTAGAGAAATCAGTTGATAGACTTATGGGGGTTCCCTTGTAATTAACTCTGTGTTGTTCTCATGCTGCCTTTAGAATCCTTTCTTTAACGTTTGCCATTTTTATTATAATATGTTTTGGTGTAGGTTTGTTTGGCTTCATCTCGTCTGGGACCCTCTGTGCTTCCTGTATCTGGATGTCTGTTTCCTTCTTAGGTTTGGGAATTTTTCAGTCATAATTTCTTCAAATACATTTTCAATACCCTTTTCTCTTTCTTCCCCTTTTGGAATCCCTATTACATGTAGATTGGCCTGCTTTACATTATAACATATGTCTCTTATTTTTTAACATCCTTATTGGAGTATACTTGCTTTACAACATTGTGTTAGTTTCTGCTGTATTACAAAGTGAATCAGCTATATGTATACATATATCCCCTTATCCTCTGCCACTTTTGTCTCCCTCCCACTCTCCGTATTCCACCCCTCTATGTGGTCACAAAGCACTGAGCTGATCTCCCTGTGCTTTGTGACTGCTTCCCACTAGCTATCTATTTTACATTTGGCAGTGTATATATGTAAAAGATACTCTCTCACTTCATCCCAGCTTACCCTTCCCCCTCCCTGTGTCCTCAAGTCCATTCTCTACATCTGCCTCATTATTCCTCTCCTACCCCTAGGTTCATCAGAACTTTATTATTATTATTGTTTTAGATTCCATATATATGTTTTAGCATGCAGTATTTGCTTTTCTCTTTCTGACTTACTTCACTCTTATACAGTGCTCTTTGAACTTATTAGACCACAGAACACTTTTTGTGCTAAAGCATCCTATAAGATTTCTGTACCATGAAACTAGGTTTACTTTACTTTCATTTTATACCACTACTAAGTTTACATGAGTCTAAGTAGAGTCCCACGAGAAGGAAATGCAACAGCAATTACCAACTCTGAAGCTGGGAAATGAAACAGGTAGTCAGGTACTTTCTAGTTTATCCACACTAGAAAATTCTTTTAAGTATTCTTAGCTCTACCAAATGGGTGGCCACACTTTTCAACAAACAAGGAAATCATGCATATGTCTACAAGTGAATTAGAACTGCTCAAAGCAAGGAAATAAGGAGAATTCGAGCCTATCAGAACCTCAGAAATTATCTCCAGAAAAGAAAGAGGGTCCTTTCTGAGAACATTTGAGGACTTTTTGTGTAGGGCATCAATGTTAGTATTCCTTCCAAGGTTTCTCAAAGTGTGTGTGTGTATACATGCACACATGCCTGTGCATATGTACACACATATGTGTATGTGTTATAAGAGAGATTAATAGGTTTAAAAAGTGATTCCAAAATAAGTCTGGCAAACACTGGCATCAAACACAGTTAAACAAGTTTCTTTATCATTCTAAAGTGCATTGTAACTCTACAAGAGGCAAACATACTATGTGGTATTTATGTGACCATTAGACCCCATAATATTATGTAGAACTTGTGTTCCACAGAACACACTTTGGGAAATAGTGGTCCACTCAATAGAATTTAGGTTTCTTCTAAGTGTAAGGCCTGACAATGGAAAAAAAATTTCTGAATCTGAGGATAAACAAATTAAAGATCCTAGAATAATTGTTAGCAGAAACCAAGGTTGGGACATTTAAAAGCAGATGTAAATAGTCATATATTACCGATGGGGGTATTCTTTTACCTTTTTTGTGCATAATTATTTCTTAAAAAATTTTTTTAAACATCTTTATTGGAGTAATATTGCTCACAATGGTGTGTTAGTTTCTACTTTATAACAAAGTGAATCAGCTCTCTCTCTCTCTATAAATATATATATACATATATATCTCACACTCTATATATCTTCCCTATCTCACCCCTCTAGGTAGTCATAAAGCACTGAGCTGATCACCCTGTGCTATGCAGCTGCTTCCCACTAGCTATCTATTTTACATTTGGTAGTATATATAAGTACATGCCGATCTCTCATTTCGTCCCAGCTTCCGTTCCCCTTCCCCATGTCCTCAATTACATTCTCTACATCTGCATCTTTATTCCTGTCTTACCCCTAGGTTCTTCAGAACCTTTTTTTTTTTTAGATTCCATATATATGTGTTAGCATACGGTATTTGTTTTTCTCTTTCTGACATACTTCACTCTGTATGACAGACTCTAGGTCCATCCACCTCACTACAAATAACTCAATTTTGTTTCTTTTTATGGCTGAGTAATATTCCACTATATATATATATATATATATATATATATATATATATATATATATATATATATGCCACACCTTCTTTATCCATTCATCTGTCAATGGACACTTTGGTTGCTTCCATGTCCTGCCTATTGTAAATAGTGCTGCAATGAACATTGTGGTACATGATTATTTTTGAATTATGGTTTTCTCAGAGTGTATGTCCAGTAGCGGGATTGGTGTGTAGTATGGTAGTTCTATTTTTAGTTTCTTAAGGAACCTCCATACTCTTCTCCATAGTGGCTGTATCAATTTACACTCCCACCAACAGTGCAAGAGAGTTGCCTTTTCTCCTCACCTCCTCCAGAATTTATAGTTTCTAGATTTTTTAATGATGGCAATTCTGATTGGTGTAAGATGATTCCTCATTTAAGTTTTGATTTGCATTTCTCTAATGATTAGTGTTGTTGAGCATCCTTTCATGTGTTTGTTGGCATTCTGTATATCTTCTTTGGAGAAATGTCTATTTAGGTCTTCTCCCCAATTTTGGATTGGGTTGTTTGTTTTTTTGATATTGAGCTGCATGAGCTGCTTGTATATTTTGGAGATTAATCCTTTATTAGTTGCTTCATTAGCAAATATTTTCTCCGATTCTGAGGGTTGTCCTTTTGTCCTGTTTATGGCTTCCTTTGCTGTGCAAAAGATTTAAAGTTTCACTAGGTCCCATATGTTTGTTTTTATTTCCATCTCTCTAGGTTGTGGGTCAAAAAGGATCTTGCTGTGATTTATGTCATAGAGCATTCTGCCTATGTTTTCCTCTAAGAGTTTTATAGTGCCTTGCCTTACACTTAGGTCTTTAATCCATTTTGAGTTTATATTTGTGTATGGTGTTAAGGAGTCTTCTAATTTCATTCTTTTCCATGTAGCTGTCCATTTATCACAGAACAACTTATTAAACATGCTGTCTCTTCTCCATTGTATACTCTTGCTTCCTTTAACAAAGATAAGGTGACAATATGTGCATGGGTTTATCTCTGGGCTCTCTATCCTTTTCCATTGAGTTATATTTCTGTTTTTGTGCCAGTACCATACTGTCTTGACTACTGTACCTTTGTAGTATAGTGTGAAGTCTGGGAGCCTGATTCCTCCAGCTCCGTTTTTCTTTCACAAGATTGCTTTGGCTATTCGGGGTCTTTTGTGTTTCCATACAAATTGTGAAATTTTTTGTTCTAGTTCTGTGAAAAATGCCATTCGTAGTTTGATAGAGATTGACCTCAATCTGTAGATTGCTTTGGGTAGTATAGTCATTTTTGAAATGTTGATTCTTCCAATCCAAGAACATGGTAATCTCTCCATCTGTTTGTAACATCTTTAATTTCTTTCATCAGTGTCTTATAGTTTTATGCATACAGGTCTTTTGTCTCCTTAGGTAGATTTAATCCTAGGTATTTTATTCTTTTTTGCAATGGTAAATGGGAGTTTTTCCTTATATTTTCTTTCAGATTCTTCATCATTAGTATATAAGAATGCATGAGGTTCCTGTGCATTAATTTTGTACCCTGCTACTGTACCAAATTCATTGATTAACTCTAGTAGTTTTCTGGTAGTGTCTTTCGGATTCTCTATGGAACATTGGAACATTTTTAATCACAGCTTCAATTTCATTACCTGTGATTGGTCTATTTATAATTTCTATTTTTCCTGTTTCAGTCTCAGAAGGATGTGCTTTTCTAATAATTTGTCCATTTCTTCCAGGTTGTTCAATTTATTGGCATATAATTTCTTGTAGTAATTGGTCATGATCCTTGTATCTCTGCAGTGTCTGTTGTTACATCTCCTTTTTCACTTCTAATTCTATTGATTTGAGTCTTCTCCCTTTTTTCTTGATAAATCTGGCTACTGGCTTATCAATTTTGTTTATCTTCTCAGAGAGCCAACTTTCAGTTTTATTCAATTTTGGTATCATTTCTTTCATTTCTTTTTCATTTACTTCTGAGCTTATCGTATGATTTTTTCCCTCTGGTAAATTTGTGTTTTTTTGGTTCTTCTTTCTCTAATTGCTTTAGCTATAAGGTTAGGTTGTTTATTTGAGGTCTTTCTTGTTTCCTGAGGTAGGATTGTATTGCTATATACTTCAATCTTGGAACTGCTTTTGCTCCATCCCATAGGTTTTCCATCGTTGTGTTTTCATTATCTTTTGTTTCTAGGTATTTTTGGATTTCCTCTACGATTTCTTTACTGGTCTCTTAGTTATTTAGTAGTGTATTGCTTAGCATCTATGTGTGTTTTTTTTTTTTACAGATTTGTTTCCTGTAATTGATATCTAGTCTCATAGCGTTGTGGTCAGAAAGGATGTTTGATACAATTTCAATTTTCTTAAATTTACCAAGGCTTGATTTCTTACCCAAGATGTGATCTCTCATGTAGAATGTTCGACGGGCAGTTGAGAAGAAGCTGTATTCTGTTGTTTTTGGATGGAATGTCCTGTAAATATCAATTAAGTCCATATTGTTTAATGTGTCATTAAAAGCTTGTGTTTCCTTATTTATTTTCATTTTGGATGATCTGTCCATTGGCGAAAGAGGGGTGTTAATATTCCTTACTATGATTGTGTTATTGTTGATTTCCCCTTTTATGGCTGTTAGCATTTACCTTATGTGTTGAGGTTCTCCTCTGTTGGGTGCATAAATATTTACAATTGTTAAATCTTCTTCTTGGGTAGATCCCTTGATCATTATGTAGTGTCCTCTTTGTCTCTTGAAATAGTCTTTATTCTAAAGTCTATTTTCCCTGATATGAGAAGTGCTACTCCAGCTTTCTTTTGATTTCCATTTGCATGGAATATCTTTTTCCATCCCCTCACTTTCAGTCTTATGTGTCCGTAGGTCTGAAGTAGGTCTGTTGTAAACAGCATATATATGGTTCCTGTTTTTGTATTCTTCAGCCAGTCTATGTCTTTTGGTTGGAGCATATAAACCATTTACATTTAAGGTAATTATCAATATGTGTGTTCGTATTACCATTTTCTAAATTGTTTTTTGCGTTTTTTTTTTTTTAGGTCTTTTCCTTCTCTTGTGTTTCCTGCCTAGAGAAGCTCCTTTAGCATTTGTTGTGAAGTGGGTGTGGTGGTGCTGAACTCTCTCAGCTTTTGCTTCTCTGTAAAGATTTTAATTTCTCCATCGGATCTGAATGAGATCCTTGTTGTTTAGAGTAATTTTGGTTGTAGGTTTTTCCCTTTCATGTCTTAATTATGTCCTTCCACAGCCTTCTAGCTTGCAGAGTTTCTGCTGAGAAATCAGCTGTTAACTTTACGTGGATTCCCCTGTATATTTTTTTGTTGCTTTCCTCTTGTGGCTTTTAATATTTTTTCTTTGTATTTAACTTTTTTAAACCTCTTTATTGGAGTATAATTGCTTTAAAATGGTGTGTTAGTTTCAGCTTTATAACAATGTGAATCAGCTCTACATATACGTATGTATATCTCCTCCCTTTATACGTACATATACGTATGTATATCTCCTCCCTTTTGCATCTCCCTCCCACCCTCCCTATCCCACCCTTCTAGGTGGTCACAAAGCACCGAGCATATCTCCCTGTGCTCTGTGGGTGCTTCCCACTAGCTATCTATTTTACATTTTGTATTGTATATATGTCCATGCAACTATCTCATGTCGTCCCAGCTTCCCCATCCCACTCTCTTTTCCTGAAGTCCTTTCTCTACATCTGCATCTTTATTCCTGATGCTCCTAGGTTCTTCAGCACCTTTTTGGTTTGATTCCATATATATGTGTTAGCATACGGTACTTGTTTTTCTCTTTCTAACTTACTTCACTCTGTATGACAGACTCTAGTTGTATCTGCCTCACTATAAATAACTCAATTTCGTTTCTTTTCATGGCTGAGGAATATTCCATTGTATATAGATTCCACATCTTCTTTATCCATTCATCTGTTGGTGGACACTTAGGTTGCTTCCATGTCCTGGCTATTGTAAATAGAGCTGCAATGAACATTGTGGTACATGACTGTGTTTGAATTATGGTTTTTTCAGGGGATATGCCCTGTAGTGGGATTCCTGGGTTGTATGGTATTTCTATTTTTAGTTTCTTAAGGAACCTCCATCCTGTTCTCCATAGTGGCTGTATCCATTTACATTCCCATCAACAGTGCAAGAGGGTTCACTTTTCTCCACACCCTCTTTAGCATTTATTGTTTGTAGATTTTTTGATGATGGCCATTTTGAGTAGTGTGAGGTGATACCTCAGTGTAGTTTGTTTATTTATTTATTTTTGTGGTACACGGGCCCCTCACTTCTGTGGCCTCTCCTGTTGCAGAGCACAGGCTCCGGATACACAGGCTCAGCAGCCATGGCTCACAGCCCCAGCCGCTCCACGCCATGTGGGATCTTGCCAGACCGGGGCATGAACTCGTGTCCCCTGCATCGGCAGGTGGAGTCTCAACCACTGCGCCACCAGAGAAGCCCCTCAGTGTAGTTTTGATATTCATTTCTCTAATGATTAGTGCTTTTGAACATCCTTTCATGTGTTTGTTCTCAATGTGTAAACCTTCTTTGAAGAAATGTCTATTTGGGTCTTCTGCCCATTGATGGATTGTTTTTTGTTTTGTTTTGTTTTTTTGATATTGAGCTGCTTGTAAATTCTGGAGTTTAATCCTTTGTCAGTTTCTTCATTTGCAATGATTTTCTTCCATTCTGAGGTTGTCTTTTTGTCTTGTTTATGCTTTCCTTTGTTGTGCTAAAGCTTTTAATTGTCATTAGGTCCCATTTTTTAATTTTTGTTTTTATTTCCATTTTTCTAGGAGGTGGGTCAAAAAGGATCTTGCTGTGATTTATGTCATAGAGTGTTCTGTTTATGTTTTCCTCTGAGAGTTTTATAGTGTCTGGCCTTACATTTAGGACTTCAATGCATTTTAAGTTTATTTGTTTGTATGGTGGTAGGGAGTATTCTAATTTCGTTCTTTTACATGTACCTGTCCAGTTTTCCCAACACCACTTATTGAAGGAGCTGTCTTTTTTTCCATTGTATATTTTTGCCTCCTTTATCAAAAATAAGGTGACCATATGTGTGTGGGCTTACCTCTGGGCTTTCTCTCCTGTTCCTTTGACCTATATTTCTGTTTTTGTGCCAGTACCACACTGTCTTGATTACTGTAGCTTTTTAGTATAGTTTGCAGTCTGGGAAGCTGATTCCTTCACCTCCGTTTTTCTTTCCCAAGATTGCTTTGGCTATTTGGGGTCTTTTTTATTTCCATATAAATTGTGAAATATTTGTTTGATAGTTTGATTAATATGTGTCTTGGCGTGTTTCCCCTTGGAGTTATCCTGTATGGGATTCTCTGCACTTCCTGCCCTTGATTATTTCCTTTCTCATGTTAAGGAAGTTTTCAACTCTAATCTTTTCAAATATTTTCTGTGTCCCTCTCTTTTTGTCTTTTTCTTCTGGGACCCCTATAATTTGAATGTTGTTGGATTTAATGATTTCTAAGAGGTCTCTGAGAATGTCCCCAATTCTCTTCAATATTTTTTTCTGCTCTGTGTTACTTATTTCCACTTTTTTATCTTCCAAGTCAGTTATCCATTCTTCTCCCTCAGTTATTCTGTTATTGAGTCCTTTTGGAGAATTATAAATTTCATTTATTGTGTTGTTCATCATTGTTTGTTTGCTCTTTAGTTCTTCTAGGTCCTTGTTAAAAGTTTCTTGTATTTTATCCTTTCTATTTCCAAGATTTTGCATCATCTTTACTATCATTATTGTGAATTCTTTTTCAGGTAGACTGCCTATTCCCTCTTCATTTGTTTGGTGTGGTTTCATTTTACCTTGCTCCTTCACCTGCTGTGTATTTCTCTGTCTTCTCATTTTGCTTATCTTGCTGTGTTTGGGGTCTCTTTTTCGCAGGCTGAAGGTTCGTAGTTCCTGTTATTTTTGGTGTGTTCCCCCAGTGGGTAAGGTTGGTTCATTGGGTTGTGTAGGGTTCCTGGTGAAGGGGACTGGTGCCTGTGTTCTGGTGGATGAAGTTGGATCTTGTCTTTCTGGTGGGCAGGGCTGCATCCGGTGGTGTGTTTTGGGGTGTCTGTTAACTTATTATGGTTTTATGCAGCCTCTCTGCTAATGGGTGGGTGTCTGTTAACTTGTTATGATTTTATGCAGCCTCTCTGCTAATGGGTGGTGTTGTGGTCCTGTCTTGCTAATGTTTGGTATGAGATGTCCTACACTGTAGCTAGCTGGTCATTGAGTGGAACTGAGTCTTAGTGTTGATATGGACATCTCTGGGAGAGCTTCTGCCATTTGATATTATGTGGGGCTGGGAGGTCTCTGGTGTTCCAATGTCCTGAACTCGGCTCCCACACCTTTGAGCTTCAGGCCTGACACCCGGACAGAGTACCAAGACCCTGTCAGCCACATGGCCAGGTACTTGGGGAGTGTCTTGCCTTTTGAGAAGTCTGACACCTTCTGACAGCATTCAGTAGGTTTTCTGTAGGAGTTGTTCCACATGTAGATGTATTGTTGATGTATTTGTGGGGAAGAAGGTGATCTCTCCACCTGCTTTCGGGTCCTAAATCAGTTTTATTTTTAATTTGAATGTATTTTAGAATTATTCCTGTAAGGTGTTCCAGCTGTTTACAGCTGGAGTCTGCTCTGACTGGCAGCACTCTTTGGGTGCAGAAATCAATGCTCAGATATTGTCTGACCACAATCCTCCCCACAGCTGCGGAGCCCAGTCGGTGGCCCTTCTCTTGCCAGGGAGGTCCATGGGCAGTTCTGCCTGATTCAAATCACCAGCCAGCAAGCCCTCTTCATGACCCCACTCACCAGGTCACTTATTTTTTCTTCTGCATTATTCATTCTGGTATTCATTGCCTTGAGCTCAACTTTTATCACAGCAAATGAACTTATAAATTTTTCTTGCTTCCTCCTTATAGTTTCTAGTTCCTTTTTTACAGTAATTTGCATATTTGTCAATAGCCTTTCTAAATCCTTCAGCATTTTCATTACCTCATTTTTGAACTTGGTGTCAGTTAGACTGAAGTGGTCTGTTTCATTGTTTGTTCCTTCAGGGGAATTCTCTTGGTCTTTTAACTGAGAGTGGTTCCTCTGCTTCTTCATTTTACTTATATATCTCTTACTCTGTGAGTTTAGGAGAAACAAATATCTACTGTAGTCTTGGAGGGCTATTTATATGTGGAAGCATCTCTGCAAAGCTTGTGTGTGTTTAATGGTTTTTTGGAGTGAGGGCTGGTTCTGGTTTGGATGTTTGCCATCTCTTTCTTCAGCATGTGCTAGACCTTATCCCCTTGATAGGGGTTGTGCAGGTGCATGGCCCACGTCCATGCTCCCAGGAAGGCATTGGCAGTGGTTGGCGCCAGGTCATGGGACCCTTGGCAGCAGCCATATGTTGCTCATGCCCCCAGACAAGTGGGAACAGTGGTCGGTGCCGGGTCATGGGACACTTGGTGTTAGCAGGCTGTGCACAATCCTGGGAAGGTGGGGGCTGCAACCTCTCCCCCTCCCCATAGGACCCTGGGTGGCAGCAGTATTCCACTCCCACCTCTGGATTCCGAGATGCCAGAGTCGGTCATGCTCATGCCTGCAGCTCATGTAGGCAGTGCCCTCCATGAAAGAAGCTCCTATGGTGGACCTGCCTCTATCCTCATGTGCCCTCAAACAATGGTGCCTTGCACCTCTTGTGGGCCCAGGCTTCTTCCCGGACTCCCTCTGTTGTTGTGCACCACACCCTAGCCACCTCAGGCTGTCTTTGTGCAGCCAACCCCTGTCCTCTCCCCAAGGTCTGACCTCTGAAGCCCGAGTCTCAGCACCCAGCCCCTGCCTGCCACATGGACGAGCATCTCAGGCTGGTGAGTGCCAGTCAGCACCGATCATCTGTGCAGGTCTCTCTCTGCTTTGCTCTCTGCAAACCTTTTGCTGCGCTCTCCTCCAAGGCTCTGAAGCTCCCCCTCTGTCCTGGCCGATCTCCCTGGCAGTGAGGGAACTTCCCCATATGCAGAAACCTTTCCTCTTTTACAGCTCTCTCCCAGGAGTGCAGGTCTCATCTCTATTCCTTTGTCTCTTTTTTTTTGTCCTACCCAGTTATGTGGATATTTTCTTGCCCTTTTGGAAGTCTGAGGTCTTTTGCCAGAGTTCAGTAGATGTTCTGTGAGAGTCGTTCCACATGTAGATGTATTTTTGATGTATCTGTGGGGTGTAGGTGAACTCCATGTCCTACTCTTCTGCTATCTTGACCTGCTCTGATGATCACTAAATTGGTAGTAGTCATTATAATTATTATACCTAAGGACCAAACGATCAACCCATCATCAAGACTGATCTGTTTGATAGTAAAGCAATCTCTTTTCAAAAATATCCATTTAGCTATTAAAATGTTACATCTGGATGGTAGAATCTCTGAACCTTACATGTTCTATTTCTCTGAGGTGCACAGGACCCTCTGGGGATCCATGAAGATAATCTCAGGTGGCAGCAAGTTGTCTATAATAATTTCATCTTTGTGTATTTTTATTCCGATAATATAACTTAACAAAATCACATTCTGGATCATCTGGTTGACCACCTCACACGTGAGTACTGCCATCAATTTTGAAATCTGTGTTACACATGTTACTTTAATTATATATTCCACTATTTTAATTATAGTGGAGTAAGATTAGAATGGCAGTGAAATGAATATGTAAGTGATGTATTCTCACCAAGGAAAGACTAAATAGCATCATAGATGTCTATGCAAGTAATAGTTCTGCAGTAACTGGAATAGAAAAATGTAATGGGAAAATTGAGTCTTACAAAAATACAGGGATGAACATTCAGAGTAACATGTTCCACAATAGTCAGTAATATATTCATCTTGCAAATGGTAAATTATTTGTAACCAAAAATAATGTTGTTACTTTGAATTTTACTAGTTGAGCAGGTTTTATTTAATTTAAAAATATATTTTGGTTTATAGTTTTAGGACTATAAGCATAAATAATATATGTATAGTTTCATGTTTGTACATACTTAAATACCATCATAATAAAAATAATTTAAGTCAACTATAGTGTTACAGTATTTTTTTAAAATTAAAGTATGGCCACATATTATTTAAGTTGGAGAGACATTGCTCTTGGATGTCTGCAAGTCACAAGGCAGGGTTTGAAAAAAGAGATGTAAACATAACCTAGACAGGCCTTTGGGTTTCAGATGGTAACTGGGGTACTGACTTAATTTTTTAAAAAATATGAGAGTATGCAGTAGAAAAGTTTAGACTTGTGAACAGGATTATTCAAACACTTCTACCTCATGGACAGATCTAGTGATATGTATAATTGTAAATGTGTGATTAAAAACAGTTTGAGGGTCCACAACATTTCCCACCAAAATTTTTCCTTTATTTCACAAATATTTACTAAGTTCACTACTATGTGCTAGGCAGTGGCAAACCATGGGAATACAGTAGAGAATAAAACACACACACTGCCCTCATGAAATACACATTAAATAAATAATTACACAAATAAATATAAACTTACAAGCTACAATAAGGGTATCAAGATAAGGAAAAAGATGTGAAAGAGAATCATACGACATATGTATTCTACAATAAATAGTCATGAAAGTCTTCTCTAAGGATATATTTAAAGTGAGCTATGAATGATGAGCAGGAGATAGCCAGGTAAAAAATGAGAAAGAACATTCCAAAAAGAACATACAGTTCATGAAAATATCCCAAAGCAAGTAAGAAATGGTATAATTTTAAATGGCAATGAGGCCCTGGAGGGTAGTGAGTAAATTTTTTTTTAAAATTTGGATACTTTTCTAAAAGAGGAGCAGAAGCTACTGATAAGTTTTAAACATAGGGATGATATGATCCAAGTGACATTTTTAAATGATCAGTCTGGCTGTTATTGGAAAAAAAGGTAGAGTGGAGTAAGAAAAGAAACAGTAGGAATGTTTTCATATTAGTGCAGATAAGAAATAACTGTAACTTGGGCTAGGATAGTAAAGATGAAGACAAAAATTAATTAAGATATATCCTGGAAGTATAAATGAGAAGACATACCTAAACACAATGAAAAAATCATACTAATCCAAATTGAAAATTAGTTTTCAAAGCAACTACTTGGGCTCTTGAAAAATGCTAATATTATGAAAGACAAGAAAACTCTACAGGTATTGTTTTATATTAAAGGAAACTAAAGAAGCACCACAAATAAATGCAATGTCTGAGTCTGGATAAGGAAAAAAAATCTACAAAGGATATTATGGGAATAATTGGGGGAATTCAGATATGGACTGTTGTTAAATAATATTGTATCCGTGTTATTTTTTTGTATGTATAATTGCATTATAGTTCTGTGGGAGAATACCCTTGTTCTTAGGAGATACATACTAAAGTATATATAAGTGAAGCTTCAAGATGTCTACAACTAAGTTTTAAATGGTTCATAGAAGGCAAGAGGTGAGAGTGGGGAAGAAAGATAAAAGAAATTGTTAACAATTGATGAATCTAAATAAAGAGTATATAAGTGTTTATTTTATTGTTCTTTTAATGTTCTTGTGGGATTGAAATGTCACACTAAAAAGCTAGTGGAAGTGGATAGGAGTTGCTGACTGATCAGATATGGGGCAAGGACAAGGGAAAAAAATCAAGGATAACATCTAAGCAACTGGATGTATAATGGTGTGATTCAGAAAGATAAGGAAGATAGTGTCAAGTGAGAGAGGAAAATGAAGGCAGTGTGATAACAAAGAGTTCTTTATGGTCATACTGAATGTGAAACTTAGACATTCATATCTTACATGCAGTTGGGCACATAAATCTGGAGCTCAGCAAGGAAGGCAGGGCTGAACATGTATATCTGGGCACCATCAGCATGTACCTGATGTTTAAAGTAACAATCCAAGAAGAAGATATAACAATTATAAATGTTTATGTACCCAACATAGGAGCACCTCAATACATAAGGCAAATTCTAACAACCATGAAGGGAGAAAATGACAAAACACAATAATAGTAGTGGACTTTAACACCCAAATTACACCAATGGACAGATCATCCAAACAGAAAATAAATAAGGAAACACAAGCTTTACATGACAGAATAGACCATATAGATCTAATTGATATTTGTAGAACATTCCACCCAAAAGTGGCAGAATACACTTTCTTCTCAAGTGCACATGGAACATTCTGCAGGATAGACTGCATCTTGGGTCACAAATCAAGCCTTTGGAAATATTAGAAAATTGAAATCATATCAAGCATCTTTTCTGACCACAACACTATGAGATTGCAAATCAGTTACAGGAAAAAACTGTAAGAAAACACAAATACACGTAGGCTAAATAGTGTGCTACTAAATAACCAAGAGATCACTGAAGAAATCAAAGAATAAATAAAAATATACATAGAAAAAAATAACAGTGAAAACACGAAGACCCAAAACATAAAGAACACAGCAAAAGCAGTTCTAAGAGGGATGGTAATAGCAATTCAATCTCACCTCAAGAAACAAGAAAAATCTCAAATAAACAATCTAACCCTAACTTAAAACAACTAGAGAAAGAAGAACAAAGAAAACCCAAAGTCAAGAGAAGGAAGGAAATCATAAAGATCAGATCAGAAATAAATTAAATAGAAACAAAGAAAACAGTAGCAAAGATCAATAAAACGACAAGATGGTTCTTTGAGAAGATAAACAAAATTGATAAACCCTTAGCCAGACTCATGAAGAAAAAAAGGGAGAGGATGCACATCAATAAACTTAGAAATGAAAAAGGAGAAATCACAACTGACACTGTAGAAATACAAAGAATTATAAGGCACTACTAGAAACAACTATATGCCAATAAAATGGACAATCATGAAGAAATGGACAATTTTTTGCAAAGGTACAATTCCCCAACACTGAACCAGGAAGAATTAGGAACTATAAATAGACCTATCATAAGGAATGAAATTGAAACTGTAATTAAAAATCTTCCAAAAAACAAAAGTCTAGGACCAGATGGATTCATAGGCTAATTCTGTCAAACATTTAGAGAAGAGCTAACACTGATCCTTCTCAAACTATTCTGAAAATCTGCAGAGGGAGAAACACTCTCAAATACATTCTATGAAGCCACCATCACCATGATACCAAAACCAGAAAAACATATCACAAAAAATGAAAATTATAGACCAAGATCACTGATGAACATAGATGCAAAAATCCTGAACAAAATACTAGGAAAGAGAATCCAACAACACATTAAAAGGATCATAGACTATGATCAAGTGGGATTTATCTCAGGGATGCAAGTATTCTTCAGTATACACAAATCAATCAATGTGATACACCACATTAACAAGTTAAGGAATAAAAACCATATGATTCTCAATAGATGCAGGAAAATCTTTTGACAAAATTTAACACCTATTTATGATAAAAACTCTCAAGAAAGTGTGCATAGAGGGAACCTACCACAACATAATAAAGGCCATATATAACAAACCCACAGCTAGCATCATACTCAGTGGTGAAAGAGTGAAAGCATTTCCTCTAAGATCAGGAACAAAGTAAGGATGTTCACTCTTACTACTGTTATCCAACATAGTTTGGGAAGTCCTAGTCACAGCAATCAGAGAAGAAAAAGAAATGAAAAGAATCCAAATCAGAAAAGAAGAAGTAAAACTGTCACTATTTGCCCATGACATGATACTATACATAGAATATCTTAAAGATGCCACCAGAAAACTACTAGAAGTAATCAGTGAATTTGGTAAGGTTGCAGAATAAAAAATTAAGGCACAGAAATCTCTGGCATTCTTATATACCAACAATGAAAGATCAGAAAGAGAAATTAAGGAAACACTCCCATTTACCACTGCAACAAAAAGAATAAAATACCTAGGAATAAATCTGCCTAAGGAGGCAAAAGACTTGTACTCAGAAAACTATAAAACACTGATGAAAGAAATTGAAGATGACATAAAGAGATTGAGAAATATACCATATTCTTGAAACAGATGGAGAAATATACCATGTTGTTGGATTGGAAGAATCCATATTGTGAAAATGACGATACTACTCAAAGCAATCTACAGATTCAATTCAATCCCTATCATACTACCAATGGCATTCTTCACAGAATTAGAAGAAAAAAATTTACAATTCATAGAGAAACACAAAAGATCGTGAATAGCCAAATCAATCTTGAGAAAGAAACATGGAGTTGGAGGAATCAGGTTCCCTGACTTCAAACTATAGCACAAAGCTACAGTAATCAAGACAGTATGGTACTGGCACAAAAAGAGAAATATAGATCAGTGGTAAAGGATAGAATGCCCAGAGGTAAACCTACGCACATATGGGCACCTAATTTACAACAAGGATGGCAAGAACAGACAATGGAGAAAGAAGAACCCCTTCAGTAAGTGGTGCTGGGAAAACTGGACAGTTACATGTAAAAGAATGAAATTAGAGCACTACCTACCATCATACACAAAAATAAACTCCAAATGGATTAAAGACTTAGATGTAAGACCAGACACTATAAAACTCTTAGAGGAAAACATAGGCAAAACAGTCTTTGTTATAAACCACACCAAGATCTTTTTTGATCCACCTCCTAGAGTAACGGAAGTAAAAATTAAAAAATGGGACTTAATTAAACTTAAAAGCTTTTGCACAGCAAAGAAAACCATAAAGAAGATAAAAAGACGACTCTCAGAATGGGAGAAAATATTTGCAAATGAAACAACAGACAAAGGATTAATTTCCAAAATATACAAACAGCTCATGGAGCTCAATATCAAAAAAACAAACAATCCAGTTAAAAAATGGGCAGAAGACCTAAATAGTCATTTCCCCAAGGAAGACATACAGATGGCCACGAGGCACATGAAAAGATGCTCAACATCACTAATTATTAGAAAAATGCAAATCAAAACTCACCTCACGCTGGTCAGAATGACCATTATCAAAAAATCTAGAAACAATAAATGCTGGAAAGGATGTGGTGAAAGGGAAACCCTCCTGCACTGTTGGTGGGAATGTAAATTGATATCACCACCATGGAAAACAGTATGGAGGTTCCTTAAAAACCTAAAAGTAAAACAACCATACGATCCAGCAATCCCACTACTGGGCATATACCCTGAGAAAACCATAATTCAAAAAGAGACACGCACCACAATGTTCATTGCAGCACTATTTACAATAGTCGGGACATGGAATCAACCTAATTGTCCATTCACAGATGAATGGATGAAGAAGATATGGCACATATATAGAATGGAATATTACTCAGCCATAAAAAGAAACGAAATTGAGTTATTTGTAGTGAGGTGGATGGACCTAGAGTCTGTCATACAGAGAGAAGTAAGTCAGAAAGAGAAAAAGAAATACTGTATGCTAATGCATATATATTGAATATATTAAAAAATGGTACTGATGAACCTAATTGCAGGGCAGGAATAAAGAGGTAGACATAGAGAATGGACTTGAGAACATGGGGTGGGAGGGCAAAGCTGGGGTGTAGTGAGAATAGCATCAACATATATACACTGCAGAATGTTAAATAGTTGGCTGGTGGGAAGCACCAGTATAGCACAGGGAGATCAGGTGAGTGTTTTGTGATGACCTAGAGGGGTTGTATAAGGAGGATGGGAGGGAGGCTCAAGAGGTAGTGGATATGGGAACATGTGTATGCATATGGCTGATTCACCTTCTTGTGCAACAGAAACTAACACAGCATTGTGAAGCAATTATAGTCCAATAAAGATCTATTTTAAAAAAAGTAATATTGAAGTGAAACAGAAAAAAATAAATAAAATGAAATAAAAGCCACGGTAGTGGCTAGGATCAACTAGGGAAAGAGTACAGAGAGAATCAAAGGGAAAAAAAGAGGCTAAATAGGAGAGAAGACGACTATTGTTGGAGGGGAATCAAGATGGTGAAGTAAGAGGATATGGATCTCATCTCCCCCCACAAACACATCAAAAACACATCTACATGTGGAATAATTCTTATGGAAAAGTAACTGGAAACTTGCAGAACTCTTATAGAACCAACGTTTCAAGAAAGATTCCTATGTCATGAGGTAAGATGGGGAAAAAAAAGGCATTGTAATGGTACCTGTGCCCCTGGGAGGGATCTAAGAGGAAAAAGAAGATAGCACAGGTGTACAGTCACCCTGGGGAATGAACAGTTCTAGACGCAGACTGAGTGTCCCTTTACTGGGGTATTATGAATGGGAGACAAGCCCCATGGCTGCTAGGAGAATCACTGGGACAAAGAGAAAGATTGGAGAAGACTAGACTCCACTCAAAATGAGTGTCTGAGTGCTGGCTTGCCCACAGACAAGGTGGAGATAGCTCTGCACTAGTGGCTGCCATCTCACATGATCCCCAATCCAAGCTGTGCAAAAACACTGGGCTCTCTCACTTCATACCATGGTTAGGCATGGGATATAGGACAGCAGAGTCCTGGGAAAAGACTCCATCTAGCAACACAGAGGTGGTTAGGGGGTCTAGGGTGTGGTCTGGGTGGGGTGGTGGCAGCCATTGTTGGTATTTATCCAAATAGCACCACAGGCACAGACCAGACCTCTGGTGACAGTAGTTGCTCCAAACCCTGTGACCAACACACTGCATTCCTCACTCCCAACTGAGTGAACACTCCAACTCCACCCACTACATGCCACAGCTTGGAACTGGATCTGGGGCAGACAGGTCCTGGGAGAAGACTGCCACAGAGGCATCCTAGATCTCTGACAGCAGTGCAGCACCTCAGTTTCTGCAGTCACAATGCCCCAACCCTCTACCCCAGCCTAGTGAACAATCTGGCCCCACCCACTCCACACACAGTCTTGCACTAGATCTGGGAAAGACACAAGAGAGGAAGGGATGCTAATTCAGGCTGCCTTTGAGCAGAGCCACAGAAGCCTACACAGGTGGCATATAGATCTTCTGTGAGCACACACATGGGTCTCACTTTCTTCATCAATAATTTCCTTGGGGTAGGGCACCCACTCAACAGGGAATGGAGCCTGATTGAGTCCAACACTCAGGGCTTCTACTCCAGCAACTTGGGAGCAGGCCCTACCCCTGACAGTGTGGCAATAGCCATGAAGCAGAGAGGAAGTCCCATTACACAACCTGCATAGGCATTAGATTCCTCAACACCAACCACACCCCTTATCAAGGTGATAATGGCCAGCACACCATGAGGAAAGATGTGACTGGCATCCATATCAAAACCAGCCCTCACACCAAAGACATTGGACACACACAGTGTACACAAGTATGATTCCACATAAAAATACCCCTTTAAGACCACAATAGATAACTGTTTCTCCAAAATTCATAGAGACAGAGAAAGTTAAGTAAAATGAAAAGGCAGAGGAATTACTCCCAATTAAAAGAGCAAGAAAAATCCCCTGAAAGAACAAATAATGAAACAGAGCTCACCAGTCTACAAGACCCCAAGTTCAAAAAGTGGTAATAAAAATGCTAACTGAATTAAGAAAGATTATTGATATAAATGCAGATTACTGTAATAAGGAACTAGGAACAATAAAGATGAACCAAAGGTACATAAATTAATTTCAGAGGTAAAAACCAATCTAGAAACAATGAATAAATGACTAAATTACACAAAAGAGTAAGTAAGTGATCTGGAAGACAGAATAAAGGAAATGACCCAATAAAAACAGCAGACAGAATGATAAATTAAAAAAATATGAGTACAAGAAATGAGATCTCTGGGATAACATCAAATATGCATAATAGGGGTTCCAGAAGAAGAGACTGAAAATATATTTGAAGAAATTATGGATGAAAAATTCTCAAACCTAAAGAAGGAAACGGATATTGAGGTACAAGAGATACAGAAGGTCCCAAACAAAATTAACCCAAACAGACCCACACCAAGACATATCATAATTAAAATGGGAAATGTTAAAGATAAAGAGAGGATACTAAAGGCAGTAAGAGAGAAACAAAGAATCAGTTACAAGGGAACCCCCATAAGGCTACCAGCTGATTTCTCTGTAGAAATTTTGTAGGATAGAAGGGAGTGGCATGATATATTCAAAGACCTGAACAGAAAACCTTCAACCAAGGATACTCTAACCAGCATGATTATAATTCAGAATAGAAGGAGAGATAAAGAATTTCTCAAACAAGCAAAAACTAAAAGAATTCAGCAATATTAAACCTACCCTAAAAGAAATATTGAAAGCCCTTCTCTAGAAAAGAGAAAAGAGGCAAGATTCTATAGGAAAATGAAATACAATAGGAAAGACAAATATATAAAAAGCTTGAAGATCACTTAAATAAGCCAATACATAGATTAAAAACAACAAAAAATTGTAAAAGTAATTATAACTACAATTAACAGCAAAAGGATATGCATGAAGGTGTAAAGCAGGACATAAAAATCAAAAATTGAGAGACTAGAAAAATGTAGATCTTTCAGAATGACTTTGAACTTGAATGACTATCAGTTTAAAGCAAGCAGATAGAGTTATGGGTCAACATACTTGAGCTATATGATAACCACAAATCAAAAATGCACAATAGATTCACAAAAACCAAAAAGAAAGGAACTCAAGAATAATACAGAAAAAAATAATCAAACTACAAAAGAGAAAAATAAAAAGAAGAAATGAACAAAGAACTACAAAAACAACTGGATAACAAGGATTAAAATGGCAGTACATACATACCTATCAATAATTTTTTAAATGTCAGTGTAGACTAAATGCTCTGATCATAGAATGGTAGACATAGAATGGCAGAATGGATAAAAAAACAAAAAAAAACCCAAAACCAAGAACATACAATATGCTGCCTACAGGAGACTCACTTCAGAGCTAAACACACACACAGACAGAAAGTGAGGGAATGTTATAAGATATTTCATGCTAATGAAAACAACAAGAAAACAGGGTTAGAAATACTCATATCAGACAAAACAGACTTTAAAACAAAGTCCATAAAGATGACAAAGAAGTGCATTATATAATAATAAAGGGATCAATAAAAGAAGAGGATATTACATACATCAACATATACACACCCAATATAGGAGCACCTAAATATAAAAAACTAATACTAACAGACATAAAAGGAGAAACTGACAATAATGCAATAATAGTAGGAGACTTTATCACCCCACAGACATCAATGGAGAGATCATCCTGACAGAAAATCAATAAGGCAACAGAGGTCCTAAATGACACAATAGACCAGTTGGACTTAATTGATATCTACAGGACACTACATCCAAAAAAACAAGAATACACATTCTTTGTGCATGGAATATTTTTTACGATAGACTACACACTAGATCACAAAACAAGCCTCAACAAATATAAGAGAGAAATTATTTCAAGCATCTATTCTGAAGAAAATGGTATGAAACTAGAAATCAACCAGAGAAAGAAAAAGAAGAAAAGAACAAACACATGAAGACTAAACAAGGTGCTACTAAAAAACCAGAGTCAATAGTAAAATCAGGGAGTGAGGGGGAAGATGGTGGAAGAATAAGATGTGGAGATCACCTTCTTCCCCACAGATACACCAGAAATACATCCACACATGGAACAACTCCTACAGAACACCTATTGAATGCTGGCAGAAGACCTCAGACCTCCCAAAAGGAAAGAAACTCCCCACTTACCTCGGTAGGGCAAAAGAAAAAAGAATAAACAGAGACAAAAGAATAGGGACGGAACCGGTATAAGTGGGATGGAGCTCTGTAGGAGGAAGTGTTTCCACACACTAGGAAGCCCCTTCGCGGGCAGAGACTGCAGGTGGCGGAGGGGGAAAGCTTTGGAGCCGCGGAGGAGTGCACAGCAACAGGGGTGCGGAGGGCAAAGTGGAGAGATTCCCACACAGAGGATCGGTGCCAACCAGCACTCACCAGCCCGAGAGGCTTGTCTGCTCAACTGCCAGGGCAGGCGGGGTTTGGGAGATGAGGCTCAGGCTTCAGTTGGATCCCAGAGAGAGGAATGGGGTTGGCAGCATGAACACAGCCAGAAGGGGGCTAGTGCACCACTGCTAGAAAGGAGGGAGTCTGGGGAAAAGTCTGGACCTGTCGAAGAGGCAGGAGACTTTCTCTTCACATTTTGAATCCTGATACATGAGGAGAGGGGATTAAGAGTGCTACTTAAAGGAGCTCCAGAGACAGGCACGAGCCATGGCTATCAGCATGGACCACAGAGACATGCATGACACACTAAGGCTCCTGCTGCCGCCACCAAGAAACCTGTGTGCGAGCACAGGTCCTATCCACACCTCCCTTCCGGGGAGCCTGTGTAGCCCACCACTGCCAGGGTCCCGGCATCCAGGAACAACTTCCCCCAGAGAAAGCAGCATGGCGCACCACAGTCTAGTGAAACGTCACTCTGGCCTCTGCCGGCTCAGTCTGGCCCCGCATCCGTAGCCCTCCATCCCACCAGGCTGAGTGAGTCAGAGCCCCTGAAGCAGCTGCTCCTTTTACCCCATCCTGTCTGAGTGAAGAACAGATGCCCTCCGACGACCTTACACGCGGGGGGGGGGCGGGGGGGGCAAAATACAAAGATGAGCCCTGGGAGCTGAAAGAACAAAGAAGAGAAAGGGAAATCTCTCCCAGCAGCCTCAGAAGCAGCGGATTAAAGCTCCACAATCAACTTGATGTACCCTGCATCTGTGGAATACATGAATAGACAACGAATCATCCCAAATTGAGGAGGTGAACTTTGAGAGCAAGATTTATTATTTTTTCCCCTTTTTCCTCTTTTTGAGAGTGTGTATGTGTTGCTTCTGTCTGTATAGCTTTCCTTTCACCATTTGTATAGGGTTCTTTTTTTTTTTTTAACATCTTTATTGGGGTATAATTGCTTTACAATGGTGTGTTAGTTTCTGCTTTATAACAAAGTGAATCAGTTATACATAAACATAAGTTCCCGTATGTCTTCCCTCTTGCATCTCCCTCCCTCCCACCCTCCCTATCCCACCCCTCCAGGCTGTCACAAAACACCGAGCCAATATCCCTGTGCCATGCGGCTGCTTCTCACTAGCTATCTACCTTAAGTTGGTTAGTGTGTATATGTCCATGACTCTCTCTCGCCCTGTCACAGCTCACCCTTCCCCCTCCCCATATCCTCAAGTCTGTTCTCCAGTAGGTCTGTGTCTTTATTCCTGTCTTACCCCTAGGTTCTTCATGACATTTTTTTTTCTTAAATTCCATATATATGTGTTAGCATACGGTGTTTGTCTTTTTCTTTCTGACTTACTTCACTCTGTATGACAGACTCTAGGTCTATCCAACTCATTACAAATAGCTCAATTTCATTTCTTTTTATGGCTGAGTAATATTCCATTGTATATATGTGCCACATCTTCTTTATCCATTCATCCGATGATGGGCACTTAGGTTGTTTCCATCTCCGGGCTATTGTAAATAGAGCTGCAATGAACATTTTGGTATATGACTCTTTTTGAATTTTGGTTTTCTCAGGGTAAATGCCCAGTAGTGGGATTGCTGGGTCATATGGTAGTACTATTCGTAGTTTTTTAAGGAACCTCCATACTGTTCTCCATAGTGGCTGAACCAATTCACATTCCCACCAGCAGTGCAAGAGTGTTCCCTTTTCTCCACACACTCTCTCCAGCATTTATTGTTTCTAGATTTTTTGATGATGGCCATTCTGACTGGTGTGAGATGATATCTCATTGTAGTTTTGATTTGCATTTCTCTAATGATTAGTGATGTTGAGCATTCTTTCATGTATTTGTTGGCAGTCTGTATATCTTCTTTGGAGAATTGTCTATTTAGGTCTTCTGCCCATTTTTGGATTGGGTTGTTTGTTTTTTTGTTATTGAGCTGCATGAGCTGCTTGTAAATTTTGGAGATTAACCCTTTGTCGGTTGCTTCATTTGCAAATATTTTCTCCCATTCTGAGGGTTGTCTTTTGGTCTTGTTTATGGTTTCCTTTGCTGTGCAAAAGCTTTGAAGTTTCATTAGGTCCCATTTGTTTACTTTTGTTTTTATTTCCATTACTCTAGGAGGTGGGTCAGAAAGGATCTTGCTGTGATTAATGTCATAGAGTGTTCTGCCTATGTTTTCCTCTAAGAGTTTGATAGTTTCTGGCCTTACATTTAGGTCTTTAATCCATTTTGAGCTTATTTTTGTGTATGGTATTACGGAGTGATCTAATCTCATACTTTTAAAAGTACCTGTCCAGGTTTCCCAGCACCACTTATTGAAGAGGCTGTCCTTTCTCCACTGTACATTCCTGCCACCTTTATCAAAGACAAGGTGTCCATATGTGTGTGGGTTTATTTCTGGGCTTTCTATCCTGTTCCATTGATCTATCTTTCTGTTTTTGTGCCAGTACCATACTGTCTTGATTACTGTAGAGTTGTAGCATAGTCTGAAGTCAGGGAGCCTGATTCCTCCAGTTCCTTTTCTCGTTCTCAAGATTGCTTTGGCTATTCGGGGTCTTTTGTGTTTCCATACAAATTGCAAAATTTTTTGTTCTAGTTCTGTGAAAAATGCCAGTGGTAGTTTGATAGGGAATGCATTGAATCTATAGATTGCTTTGGGTAGTAGAGTCATTTTCACAATGTTGATTCTTCCAATCCAAGAACATGGTATATCTATCCATCTATTTGTATCATCTTTAATTTCTTTCATCAGTGTCTTATAATTTTCTGCATACAGGTCTTTTGTCTCCTTAGGTAGGTTTATTCCTAGATATTTTATTCTTTTTGTTGCAACAGTAAATGGGAGTGTTTTCTTGATTTCACTTTCAGATTTTTCATCATTAGTGTATTAGAATGCCAGAGATTTCTGTGCATTAATTTTGTATCCTGCCACTTTACCAAATTCATTGATTAGGTCTAGTAGTTTTCTGGTAGCATCTTTAGGATTCTCTATGTATAGGATCATGTCATCTGCAAACAGTGACAGCTTTACTTCTTCTTTTCCGATTTGGATTCCTTGTATTTCCTTTTCTTCTCTGATGGCTGTGGCTAAAACTTCCAAAACTATGTTGAATAAGAGAGGTGAGAGTGGGCAACCTTGTCTTGTTCCTGATCTTAGTGGAAATGCTTTCAGTTTTTCACCATTGAGGATGATGTTTGCTCTGGGCTTGTCATATATGGCCTTTATTATGTTGAGGAAAGTTCCCTCTATGCCTACTTTCTGCAGGGTTTTTATCATAAATGGGTGTTGAATTTTGTCAAAAGCTTTCTCTGCATCTATTGAGATGATCATATGGTTTGTCTCCTTCAATTTTTTAATATGGCTTATCACATTGATAGATTTGCGTATATTGAAGAATCCTTGCATTCCTGGAATAAACCCCACTTGATCATGGTGTATGATCCTTTTAATGTGCTCTTGGATTCTGTTTGCTAGTATTTTGTTGAGGATTTTTGCATCTATGTTCATCAGTGATATTGGCCTGTCGTTTTCTTTCTTTGTGACATCCTTGTCTGGTTTTGGTATCAAGGTGATGGTGGCCTCGTAGAAGGAGTTTGGGAGTGTTCCTCCCTCTGCTATATTTTGGAAGAGTTTGAGAAGGATAGGTGTTAGCTCTTCTCTAAATGTTTGATAGAATTCGCCTGTGAAGCCATCTGGTCCTGGGCTTTTGTTTGTTGGAAGATTTTTAATCACAGTTTCAATTTCAGTGCTTGTGATTGGTCTGCTCATATTTTCTATTTCTTCCTGATTCAGTCTTGGCAGGTTGTGCATTTCTAAGAATTTGTCCATTTCTTCCAGATTGTCCATTTTATTGGCATAGAGTTGCTTGTAGTAATCTCTCATGATCTTTTTTATTTCTGCAGTGTCAGTTGTTACCTCTCCTTTTTTGTTTCTAACTCTATTGATTTGAGTGTTCTCCCTTTTTTTCTTGATGAGTGTGGCTCGTGGTTTATCTATTTTGTTTATCTTCTCAAAGAACCAGCTTTTAGTTTTATTGATCTTTGCTGTTGTTTCCTTCATTTCTTTTTCATTTATTTCTGATCTGATTTTTATGATTTCTTTCCTTCTGCTAGCTTAAGGGTTTTTTTGTTCTTCTTTCTCTAATTGCTCGAGGTGCATGGTTAGGTTGTTTATTCGAGATGTTTCATGCTTCTTAAGGTGGGCTTGTATTGCTATAAACTTCCCCGTTAGAACTGCTTTTGCTGCATCCCATAGGTTTTGGGTCGTTGTGTCTCCATTGTCATTTGCTTCTAGGTATTTTTTTATTTCCTCTTTGATTTCCTCAGTGATATCTTCATTGTTAAGTAGCGTATTGTTTAGCCTCCATGTTTTTGTATTTTTTACAGATCTTTTCCTGTAATTGATATCTAGTCTCATGGCATTGTGGTCAGAAAAGATACTTGATACAATTTCAATTTTCTTAAATTTACCAAGGGTTGATTTGTGACCCAAGATATGGTCTCTCCTGGAGAATGTTCCATGAGCACTTGAGAAAAATGTGTATTCTGTTGGTTTTGGATGGAGTGTTCTATAAATATCAATTAAGTCCATCTTGTTTAATGTATCATTTAAAGCTTGAGTTTCCTTATTTATTTCCATTTTGGATGATCTGTCCATGGGTGAAAGTGGGGTGTTTAAGTCCCCTACTATGAATGTGTTACTGTCGATTTCCCCTTTTATGGCTGTTAGTATTTGCCTTATGTATTGAGGTGCTCCTATGTTGGGTGCATAAATATTTACAATTGTTATATCTTCTTCTTGAATCGATCCCTTGATCATTATGTAGTGTCCTTCTTTGTCTCTTCTAAAAGTCCTTATTTTAAAGTCTATTTTGTCTGATATGAGAATTGGTATTCCAGCTTTCTTTTGGTTTCCATTTGCATGGAATATATTTTTCTATCCCCTTACTTTCAGTCTGTATGTGTCTCTAGGTCTGAAGTGGGTCTCTTGTAGACAGCATATATAAGGGTCTTGTTTTTGTATCCATTCAGCCAATCTGTGTCTTTTGGTGGGAGCATTTATTCCATTTACATTTAAGGTAATTATCGATATGTATGTTCCTATTCCCATTTTCTAAATTGTTTTGTGTTCGTTATTGTAGGTCTTTTCCTTCTCTTGTGTTTCTTGTCTAGAGAAGTTCCTTTAGCATTTGTTGTAAAGCTGGTTTGGTGGTGCTGAACTCTCTCTGCTTTTGCTTGTCTGTAAAGGTTTTTATTTCTCCATCAAATCTGAATGAGATCCTTGCTGGGTAGAGTAGTCTTGGTTGCAGGTTTTTGTCCTTCATCAATTTCAGTATGTCCTGCCACTCCCTTCTGTCTTGTAGGGTTTCTGCTGAAAGATCAGCTGTTAACCTTATGGGGATTCCCTTGTGTGTAATTTGTTGTTTTTCCCTTGCTGCTTTTAATATGCTTTCTTTGTCTTTAATTTTTGACAGTTTGATTAATATGTGTCTTGACGTATTTCTCCTTGGATTTATCCTGTATGGGACTCTCTGTGCTTCCTGGACTTGATTAACTATTTCCTTTCCCATATTAGGGAAGTTTTCAACTATAATCTCTTCAAGTATTTTCTCAGTCCCTTCCTTTTTCTCTTCTTCTTCTGGAACCCCTATAATTGGAATGTTGGTGCATTTAATGTTGTCCCAGATGTCTCTGAGATGTTCCTCAGTTCTTTTCATTCTTTTTTCTTTATTCTGCTCTGCAGTAGTTATTTCCACTATTTGATCTTCCAGGTCACTTATCCATTCTTCTGCCTCAGTTATTCAGCTATTGATCCCATCTAGAGTACTTTTAATTTCATTTATTGTGTTGTTCATCATTGCTTGTTTCATCTTTATTTCTTCTAGGTCCTTGTTAATGGTTTCTTGCATTTTGTCCATTCTGTTTCCAAGATTTTGGATCATCCTTACTATCATTATTCTGAATTCTTTTTCAGGTAACTGCCTATTTCCTCTTCATTTGTTAGGTCTGGTGCATGTTTATCTTGCTCCTTTATATGCTGTGTGTTTTTGTGTCTTCTCATTTTGCTTATCTTACTGTGTTTGGAGTCTCCTTTTTGCAGGCTGCAGGTTCATAGTTCCCACTGTTTTTGATGTCTGTCTCCAGTGGCTAAGTTTGGTTCAGTGGGTTGTGTAGGCTTCCTGGTGGAAGGGACTAGTGCCTGTGTTGCGGTGGATGAGGCTGGATCTTGTCTCTCTAGTGGGCAGGTTCACATCTGGTGGTGTGCTTTGGGGTGACTGTGGCCTTATTATGATATTAGGCAGCTTGTCTGCTAATGAGTGGGGTTGTGTTCCTGTTTTGCTGGTTGTTTGGCATATGTTGTCCAGCACTGTAGCTTGCTGGTCGTTGAGTGAAGCTGGGTGCTGCTGTTAAGATGGAGGTCTCTGGGAGATTTTTACCGTTTGATATTATGTGGAGCTGGGAGGTCTCTTGTTGACCAGTGTCCTGAAGTTGGCTCTCTTACCTCAGAGGCAGAGCCCTGTCTCCTAGCTGGAGCACCAAGAGCCTTTCATCCACATGGCTCAGAATAATAGGGAGAAAATAATTAGAGAGTATTAGTAGAAGTATGAAGAATGAAAGAAAGAAAGGAGGGAAGGAAGGAAGGATGAAAGAAAGAAAGAAAGAAAGAGGCAAAGAAGGAAAGAAGGCAAGAAGGAAAGAAAGGAGAGAGGGAGCGAGGGAGGAAGGAAGGAAGGAAGGAAGGAAGGAAAAAAGACAGAAAGAAAGAAGATACAGTAAAATAATATAAAGTATAATAAAGTTATTGAATTATAAAATAATTATTTAGAAAAAAAAGGGCCGGATAGAACCTTCAGACAAATGTTGGAAGCAAAGCTATACAGACAAAATCTTACACAGAAGCATACACATACACCCTCACAAAAAGAGGTAAAGGGGAAAAAATCATAAATCTTGCTCTCAGAGACCACCTCCTCAATTTGGGATGATTCGTTGTCTAAAGGAGGGAAGGAAGGAAGGAAGGAAGGAAGGAAAGAAAGAAAGAAAGAAAGAAAGAAAGAAAGAAAGAAAGAAAGAAAGAAAGAAAGAAAGAAAGAAGGTAAAGTATAATAGAGTTATTAAAATTATAATTAATTTTTAAGGAAAAAAATTAAAAAAAAACCATGGACGGATAGAACCCTAGGACAAATGGTGGAAGCAAAACTATGCAGACAAAATCTCACACAGAAGCATACACATACACATTCACAAAAAGAGGAAAAGGGGAAAAAATCATAGATCTTGCCCTCGAAGCCCACCTCCTCAATTTGGGATGACTCGTTGTCTATTCATGTATTCCACAGATGCAGGGTATATCAAGTTGATTGTGGAGCTTTAATCCGCTGCTTCTGAGGCTGCTGGGAGAGATTTCCCTTTCTCTTCTTTGTTCTCACAGCTCACAGGGGCTCAGCTTTGGATTTGGCCCTGCCTCTGCATATAGGTCGCTGGAGGGCGTCTGTTTTTTGCTCAGATAGGACGAGGTTAAAGGAGCCGCTGATTCGGGGGCTCTGGCACACTCAGGCCGGGGGAGAGGGAGGGGTGCTGCCCGCTGGGCGGGCCTGCGGTGGCAGAGGCCGGCGTGACATTGCAGCAGCCTGAGACGTGCCCTGCATTCTCCCGGGGAAGTTGTCCCTGGATCCCGGGAACCTGGCAGTGGCAAGCTGCACAGGCTCTGCAGAAGAGGGGTGTGGATAGTGACCTGTGCTCGCACACAGGCCCCTTGGTGGGGGCAGCAGCAGCCTTAGCGTCTCCCATCCGTCCCTGGGGTCTGTGCTTTTTGCCGCGGCTCGCGTCCATCTCTGGGGTCCGCGCTTTTCGCCACGGTTGGCTCCCGTCTCTGGAGCTCCTTTAAGTAGCGCTCTGAAACCCCTCTCCTTGCGCACCAGGAAACAAAGAGGGAAGAAAAAGTCTCTTGCCTCTTCAGCAGGTGCAGACTTTTCCCAGGACTCCCTCCCGGCTAGCCGTGGTGCACTAACCCCTTCAGGGTATTTTCAAGCCGCCAACCCCAGTCTTCTCCCTGTGCTCCGACTGAAACCCGAGCCTCAGCTCACAGCTCCGCCCGCCCCGGCGGGTGAGCAGACAAGCCTCTCGGGCTGGTGAGTGCCGGTCGGCACCGATCCTCTGTGCGGGAATCTCCCCGCTTTGCCCTCCGCACCCCTGTTGCTGTGCACTCTTCTGTGGCTCCAAAGCTTCCCCCTCTGCCTCCCACAGTCTCCGCCCGCGAAGGGGCTTCCTAGTGTGTGGAAACTTTTCCTCCTTCACAGCTCCCTCCCACTGGTGCAGGTGCCATCCCTATTCTTTTGTCTCTGTTTTTTCCTTTTTTCTTTTGCCCTACCCAGGTACGTGGGGAGTTTCTTGCCTTTTGGGAGGTCTGAGGTCTTCTGCCAGCCTTCAGTAGGTGTTCAGTAGGTGTTCCATGTGTAGATGTATTTCTGGTGTATCTGTGGGGAGAAAGGTGATCTCCGCATCTTACTCTTCCACCATCTTCCGAAATTCCTGTATAGGGTTCTATCCGTCCATTGTTGTTGTTTTTTTCTTTTTAAAATTTCTTTTTTCATATTAATTATTTCTTATTTTAATAACCTTATTTAGTTTATCTTATGTTATTTCTATTTATCCTTTTTCTTTATTTCTTATTTATTTTGTTTCTTTCTTTCTTTCTTTCTTTCTTTCTTTCTTTCTTTCTTTCTTTCTTTCTTTCTACTTTTTCTCCCTTTTATTCTGATCCATGTGGAAGAGAGGCTCTTGGTGCTGCAGACAGCAGTCAGTGCTGTGCCTCTATCGTCAGAGAGATAAATTCAGGACACTGGTCCACAAGAGACCCCCGAGGTCCACATAATATAAAACGGTGAAAATCTCCCAGAGATCTCCATCTCAACACCAGCACCCAGCTTCACTCAATGACCAGCAAGCTACAGTGCTGGATAGCGTATGCCAAACAACTAGCAAGACAGGAACACAACACCAGCCATTAGCAGACAGGCTGCCTAAAATCATAATAAGTCCACAGACACCCCAAAACACACCACCAGATGTGGAACTGCTCACCAGAAAGCCACAATCCAGCCTCATCCACGAGACCACAGGCACTAGTCCCCTCCACCAGGAAGCCTACACACCCCACTGAACCAACTATAGACACTGGGACAGACACCAAAAATAACGGGAACTATGAACCTGCAACCTGCAAAAAGGAGACCCCAAACACAGTAAGATAAGCAAATTGAGAAGACAGAAAAACACACCTCAGATGAAGGAGCAAGATAAAAACTGACCAGACATAATAAATGAAGAGGAAATAGGCAGTCTATCTGAAAAAGAATTCAGAATAATGATAGTAAAGATGATCAAAAATCATGGAAATAGAATAGACAAAATGCAAGAAACATTTAACAAGGCCTAGAAGAAATAAAGACGAAACAGCAATGATGAACAACACAATAAATGAAATTAAAAAAATCTAGAAGGGATCAATAGTAGAATAACTGAGGCAGAAGAATGGATACGTGACCGGGAAGATAAAATAGTGGAAATAACTACTACAGAGCAGAATAAAGAAAAAAGAATGAAAAGAACTGAGGAACAACTCAGAGACCTCTGGGACAACATTAAACGAAGCAACATTCTAATCATAGGGGTTCCAGAGGAAGAAGAGAAAAAGAAAGGGACTGAGAAAATATTTGAAGAGATTATAGTGGAAAACTTCCTTAATATGGGAAAGGAAATAGTTAACCAACTCCAGAAAGCATAGAGAGTCCCATACAGGATAAATCCAAGGAGAAACACGCCAAGACACATATTAATCAAACTGTCAAAAATTAAATACAAAGAAAAGATATTGAAAGCAGCAAGGGAAAAAAAACAAATAACACACAAGGGAATCCCCATAAAGTTAACAGCTGATCTTTAAGCAGAATTTCTGCAAGCCATAGGGGACTGGCAGGACATATTCATAGTGGTGAAGGGGAAAAACCTACAACCAAGATTACTCCCCCCAGCAAGGATCTCATTCAGATTTGATGGAGAAATTAAAAACTTTACAGACCAGTAAAAGCTGAGAGAATCAGCACCACCAAGCCTGCTTTACAACAAATGCTAAAGGATCTTCTCTAGGAAAGAAACACAAGAGAAGGAAAAGCCTACAATAACAAGCCCAAAACAATTAAGAAAACGGGAATAGGAACATACATATCTATAATTACCTTAAATGTAAATGGATTAAATGCTCCCAACAAAACACACACTGGCTGATAGGAGAGAAAAATAAGACTCATATATATGCTGTCTGCGAGAGACCCACTCCAGACCTAGAGACACATACAGACTGAAAGTGAGGGGGTGAAAAAATATATTCCATGCAAATGGAAACCAAAAGAAAGCTGGAGTAGTAATTCTCATATTAGACAAAATAGACTTTAAAATAAAGAGTATTAGAAGAGACCAAGAAGGACACTACATAATGATCAAGGGATCGATCCAAGAAGAACATATAACAATTGAAAATATTTATGCACCCAAAGTAGTAGCATCTCAAAACATAAGGCAAATACTAACAGCCATAAAAGGGAAAATCGACAGTAACACATTCTGAGTAGAGGATTTTGACTCCCCACTTTCACAAATGGACAGATCATCCAAAATGGAAATAAATAAGGAAACTCAAGCTTTAAATGATACATTAAACAAGATGGACTTAATTGATATTTATAGAACACTCCATCCAAAACCAACAGAATACACATTTTTCTCAAGTGCTCATGGAACATTCTCCAGGATAGTTCATATCTTGGGTCAGAAATCAAGCCTTGGTAAATTTAAGAAAATTGAAATTGTATCAAGTATCTTTTCTAACCACAATGCCATGAGACTAGATATCAATTACAGGAAAAGATCTGTAAAAAATACAAACACATGGAGGCTAAACAATACACTACTTAACAATGAAGTGATCACTGAAGAAATCAAAGACGAAATCAAAAAATACCTAGAAACAAATGACAATGGAGACACAACGACCCAAAACCTATGGGATGCAGCAAAAGCTGTTCTAAGGGGGAAGTTTACAGCAATACAAGCCCACCTTAAGAAGCAGCAAACATCTCAAATAAAGAACCTAACCTTGCACCTCGAGCAATTAGAGAAAGAAGAACAAAAAAACCCCAAAGCTAGCAGAAGGAAAGAAATCATAAAAATCAGATCAGAAATAAATGAAAAAGAAATGAAAGAAACAATAGCAAAGATCAATAAAACTAAAAGCTGGTTCTTTGAGAAGATAAACAAAATAGATAAACCACTAGCCAGACTCATCAAGAAAAAAAGGAGAACACTCAAATCAATAGAATTAGAAACAAAAAAGGAGAGGTAACAACTGACACTGCAGAAATAAAAAAGATCATGAGAGATTACTACAAGCAACTCTATGCCAATAAAATGGACAATCTGGAAGAAATGGACAAATTCTTAGAAATGCACAACCTGCCAAGACTGAAGCAGGAAGAAATAGAAAATATGAACAGACCAATCACAAGCACTGAAATTGAAACTGTGATTAAAAATCTTCCAACAAACAAAAGCCCAGGACCAGATGGCTTCACAGGCGAATTCTATCAAACATTTAGAGAAGAGCTAACACCTATCCTTCTCAAACTCTTCCAAAATATAGCAGAGGGAGGAACCCTCCCAAACTCCTTCTACGAGGCCACCATCACCTTGATACCAAAACCAGACAAGGATGTCACAAAGAAAGAAAACTACAGGCCAATATCACTGATGAACATAGATGCAAAAATCCTCAACAAAATACTAGCAAACAGACTCCAAGAGCACATTAAAAGGATCATACACCATGATCAAGTGGGGTTTATTCCAGGAATGCAAGGATTCTTCAATATACGCAAATCTATCAATGTGATAAGCCATATTAAAAAATTGAAGGAGACAAACCATATGATCATCTCAATAGATGCAGAGAAAGCTTTTGACAAAATTCAACACCCATTTATGATAAAAACCCTACAGAAAGTAGGCATAGAGGGAACTTTCCTCAACATAATAAAGGCCATATATGACAAGCCCAGAGCAAACATCATCCTCAATGGTGAAAAACTGAAAGCATTTCCACTAAGATCAGGAACAAGACAAGGTTGCCCACTCTCACCTCTCTTATTCAACATAGTTTTGGAAGTTTTAGCCACAGCAATCAGAGAAGAAAAGGAAATACAAGGAATCCAAATCGGAAAAGAAGAAGTAAAGCTGTCACTGTTTGCAGATGACATGATCCTATACATAGAGAATCCTAAAGATGCTACCAGAAAACTACTAGACCTAATCAATGAATTTGGTAAAGTGGCAGGATACAAAATTAATGCACAGAAATCTCTGGCATTCTAATACACTAATGATGAAAAATCTGAAAGTGAAATCAAGAAAACACTCCCATTTACTGTTGCAACAAAAAGAATAAAATATCTAGGAATAAACCTACCTAAGGAGACAAAAGACCTGTATGCAGAAAATTATAAGACACTGATGAAAGAAATTAAAGATGATACAAATAGATGGAGAGATATACCATGTTCTTGGATTGGAAGAATCAACATTGTGAAAATGACTCTACTACCCAAAGCAATCTATAGATTCAATGCAATCCCTATCAAACTACCACTGGCATTTTTCACAGAACTAGAACAAAAAATTTTGCAATTTGTATGGAAACACAAAAGACCCCGAATAGCCAAAGCAATCTTGAGAACGAGAAAAGGAACTGGAGGAATCAGGCTCCCTGACTTCAGACTATGCTACAACTCTACAGTAATCAAGACAGTATGGTACTGGCACAAAAACAGAAAGATAGATCAATGGAACAGGATAGAAAGCCCAGAAATAAACCCACGCACATATGGACACCTTATCTTTGATAAAGGTGGCAGGAATGTACAGTGGAGAAAGGACAGCCTCTTCAATAAGTGGTGCTGGGAAACCTGGACAGGTACTTTTAAAAGTATGAGATTAGATCACTCCGTAATACCATACACAAAAATAAGCTCAAAATGGATTAAAGACCTAAATGTAAGGCCAGAAACTATCAAACTCTTAGAGGAAAACATAGGCAGAACACTCTATGACATTAATCACAGCAAGATCCTTTCTGACCCACCTCCTAGAGTAATGGAAATAAAAACAAAAGTAAACAAATGGGACCTAATGAAACTTCAAAGCTTTTGCACAGCAAAGGAAACCATAAACAAGACCAAAAGACAACCCTCAGAATGGGAGAAAATATTTGCAAATGAAGCAACCAACAAAGGATTAATCTCCAAAATTTACAAGCAGCTCATGCAGCTCAATAACAAAAAAACAAACAACCCAATCCAAAAATGTGCAGAAGACCTAAATAGACATTTCTCCAAAGAAGATATACAGACTGCCAACAAATACATGAAAGAATGCTCAACATCATTAATCATTAGAGAAATGCAAATCAAAACTACAATGAGATATCATCTCACACCAGTAGAATGGCCATCATGAAAAGACCTAGAAACAATAAATGCTGGAGAAGGTGTGGAGAAAAGGGAACACTCTTGCACTGCTGGTTGGAATGTGAATTGGTGCAGCCACTATGGAGAATAGTGTGGAGGTTCCTTAAAAAACTACAAATAGAACTACCATATGACCCATCAATCCCACTACTGGGCATATACCCTGAGAAAACCAAAATTCAAAATAGTCATGTACCAAAATGTTCATTGCAGCTCTATTTACAATAGCCCGGAGATGGAAACAACCTAAGTGCCCATCATCGGATGAATGGATAAAGAAGATGTGGCACATATATACAATGGAATATTACTCAGCCATAAAAAGAAACGAAATTGAGCTATTTGTAATGAGGTGGATAGACCTAGAGTCTGTCATAGAGAGTGAAGTAAGTCAGAAAGAGAAAGACAAATACCGTATGCTAACACATACATATGGAATTTAAGAAAAAAATGTCATGAAGAACCTAGGGGTAAGGCCGGAATAAAGACACAGACCTCCTAGAGAATGGACTTGAGGTTATGGGGAGGGGGAAGGGTGAGCTGTGACAGGGCGAGAGAGAGAGTCATGGACATATACACCCTAACAAACGTAGTAAGGTAGAGAGCTAGTGGGAAGCAGCCGCATGGCACAGGGATATCGTCTTGGTGCTTTGTGACAGCCTGGAGGGGTGGGATAGGGAGGGTGGGAGGGAGGGAGACGCAAGAGGGAAGATATATGGGAACATATGTTCATGTATGACTGATTCACTTTGTTATAAAGCAGAAACTAACACACCATTGTAAAGCAATTATACCCCAATAAAGATGTTAAAAAAAAATACAAACACATGGAGTGTAAACAATACACTACTTAATAATGAGGTGATTACTGAAGAAATCAAGGAGGAAATTAAAAAAGACCTAGAGGGCTTCCCTGGTGGTGCAGTGGTTGAGAGTCCGCCTGCTGATGCAGGGGACGTGGGTTCATGCCCCGGTCCGGGAGGATCCCACATGCCGCGGGGCGGCTGGGCCCATGAGCCATGGCCACTGGGCCTGTGTGTCCGGAGCCTGTGCTCTGCAACGGGAGAGGCCACAACAGTGAGAGGCCCGCGTACTGCAAAAAGAAAAAAAAAAAAAGACCTAGAAAGAAATGACAATGGAGACACGATGACCCAAAACCTATGGGATGCAGCAAAAGCAGTTCTGAGAGTGAAGTTTATAGCAATAAAATCCTACCTTAAGAAACAGGAAACATCTCGAATGAACAACCTAATCTTGCACCTAAAGCAATTAGAGAAAGAAGAACAAAAAACCCCAAAGTTAGCAGAAGGAAAGAAATTATAAAGATCAGATCAGAAATAAATGAAAAAGAAATGAAGGAAACGATAGCAAAGATAAATAAAACTAAAAGTTGGTTCATTGAGAAGATAAGTGCAATTGATAAACCATTAGCTAGACTCATCAAGAAAAAAAGGGAGAAGATTCAAATCAATAGAATTAGAAATGAAAAAGGAGACATAACAACAGACACTGCAGAAATACAAAGAACCTTGAGACATTAATACAAGGAAGTCTATGCCAATGAAATGGACAACCTGGAAGAAATGGACAAATTCTTAGGAACGCACAACTAGCTGATACCGAACAAGGAAGAAACAGAAAATATGAACACACCAATCACAAGCACTGATATTGAAACTGTGATTAAAAATCTTCCAACAAACAAAAGTGCAGGACCAGATGGCTTCACAGGTGAATTCTATCAAACATTTAGAGAAGAGATAACACCTATCTTTCTCAAAACTTTCTAACAGACAGCAGAGGGAGGAACACTCCCAAACTCATTCTATGAAGCCGCCATCACACTGATATCAAAACCAGACAAAGATGACACAAAGAAAGCCGACTACAGGCCAACATCACTGATGAACATAGATGGAAACATCCTCAACAAAATACTAGCAAACAGAATCCAGCAGCACATAAAATGATGATACAACCATGATCAAGTGGAGTTTATTCCAGGAATGCAAGGATTCTTCAATATACACAAATCAATCAATGTGATACAGCATATTAATAAATTGAAGGAAAAAAAACATATATATGGTCATCTCAATAGATGCAGAGAAAGCTTTCGACAACCATTTATGATAAAACCCTCCAGAAAGTGGGCATAGAGGGAACTTTCCTCAACATAATAAAGGCCATGTATGAGAAACCCACAGGCACCATCATCCTCAAAGGTGAAATACTGAAACAATTTCCACTAAGATCAGGAAAAAGACAAGGTTGCCCACTCTCACCTCTCTTATTCAACAGAGTTTTGGAAGTTTTAGCCACAGCAATCAGAGAAGAAAAGGAAATAAATGGAATCCAAATTGGAAAAAAAGAAGTAAAGTTGTCACTGTTTGCAGATGACATGATACTTTACATAGAGAATCCTAAGGATGCTACCAGAAAACTACTAGAGCTAATCAATGAATTCGGTAAACTGGCAGGATACAATATTAATGCACAGAAATCTCTGGCATTCCTATACACTAATGATGAAAAATCTGAAAGTGAAATCAAGAAAACACTCCCATTTACCATTGCAACAAATAGAATAAAATATATAGGAATAAACCTACCTAAGGAGACAAAAGACCTGTATGCAGAAAATTATAAGACACTGATGAAAGAAATTAAGGATGATACAAATAGACGGAGAGATAAGCCATGTTCTTGGAGTGGAAGAATCAGCATTGTGAAAATGACTCTACTACCCAGAGCAATCTACAGATTCAATGCAATCCCTATCAAACTACCACTGGCATTTTTCACAGAACTAGAACAAAGATTTTCACAGTTTGTATGGAAGCACAAAAGACCCCGAAGTGCCAAAGCAATCTTGAGAATGAAACAAGGAGCTGGAGGAATCAGTCTCCATGACTTCAGACTATACTTCACAGCTACAGCAATCAAGACAGTATGGTACTAGCACAAAAACAAAAATATTGATCAATGGAACAGTATAGAAAGCCCAGAGATAAACCCACACACATATGGTCACCTTATCTTTGATAAAGGAGGCAGGAATGTACAGTGGAGAAAGGACAGCCTCTTCAATAAGTGGTGCTGGGAAAACAGGACAGGTACATGTAAAAGTATGAGCTTAGAACACTCCCTAACACCATACATGAAAATAAGCTCAAAATGGATTAAAGACCTAAATGTAAGGCCAGAAACTATCAAACTCTTGGAAGAAAACATAGGCAGAACCCTCTATGACATAAATCACAGCAAGATCCTTTCTGACCCACCTCCTAGAGAAATTGAAGTGAAAACAAAAATAAACAAATGGGACCTTATGAAACTTTAAATGTTCTTCATAGCAAAGGAAACCAAAAACAAGACCAAAAGACAACCCTCAGAATGGGAGAAAATATTTGCAAATGAAGCAACTGACAATGGATTAATCTCCAAAATTTACAAGCAGCTCATGGAGCTGCATAACAAAAAACCAAACAACCCAATCCAAAAATGGGCAGAGGACCTAAATAGACATTTCTCCAAAGACGATATGCAGAGTGCCAACAAACACATGAAAGAATGCTCAACATCATTAATCGTTAGAGAAATGCAACTCAATACTACAATGTGATATCACCTCACACCGGTCAGAATGGCCATCATCAAAATATCTAGAAGCAATAAATGCTGGATAGGATGTGGAGAAAAGGGAACACTGTTGCACTGCTGGTGGGAATGTGAATTGGTACAGCCACTATGGAGAACAGTAAGGAGGTTCCTTACAAAACTACAAATAGAACCACCATATGACCCAGCAATCCCACTACTGGGTATACACCCTGAGAGCACCATAATTCAAAAAGTGTTATGTACCAAAATGTTCATGGCAGCTCTATTTACAATAGCCAGGACATGGAATCAACCTATGTTTCCATCATTGGATGAATGGATAAAGAAGATGTGGCACATATATACAATGGAATATTACTCAGCCATGAGAAGAAACGAAATTGAGCTATTTGTAATGAGGTGGATAGACCTAGAGTCCGTCATACAGAATGAAGTAAGTCAGAAAGAGAAAGATAAATACTGTATGCTAACACATATATATGGAATCTATGAAAAAAAATGTCATGAAGTACATAGGGGCAAGACAGGAATAAAGACACAGACCTACTAGAGAATGGACTTGAAGATATGGGGAGGGGGAAAGGTAAGCTGTAACAAAATGAGAGAGTGGCATGGACATATATACACTATCAAATGTAAAATAGATAGCTAGTGAAGCAGGTGCATAGCACAGGGAGATTAGCTCGGTGCTTTGTGACCACCCGGATGCGTGGGATAGGGAAGGTGGGAGGGAGGGAGATGCAAGAGGGAGGAGATATGGGAACATATGTGTATGTATAACTGATTCACTTTGTTATGAAGCAGAAACTAACACACCATTGTAAAGGAATTATACTTCAATAAACATGTAAAAAATAGTAAAATCAAATAAGAAATCAGACAATACCTCAAGATAAACAAAATGAAAACAAACATTAGAAAATCTATGGCATGCAACAAAAGCAATTCTAAGAGAAAGTTTATAGTGATACAGGCATTCCTGAAGAATAAGAAACATATCAAATAAACAACCTAATCTACCTCCAAAAATAATTAGAGTAAAAAGAGCAAACAAAATTCAAAGTCAACAAAAGCAAGGAAATAATAAATATCCGAGGGGAAAGAAATGAATTAGATATGCTTAAAAATCAGAAAAAAATCAATAAAGCCAAGAGCTGGGTTGTTTCTGAAAAGATAAGCAAAATTAATAAACCTCTAACCAGGCTCACCAAGAAGAAAATAAACTGGGCTTAAAAAACAAAATAAAAATGAAAGATAAGAAATAACAACTGATACCACAGAAATAAAAAAAATTATAAGAGAATACTATATGTCAACACATTTGACAATTAGAGAAATTGACAGGTTTCTAGAAACATACAGCTTGCTAAAGCTGAATCAAGCAGAAACCGATAATTTAAAAAGACAAATCACTACAGGTGAAATATAACCTGTAATTTAAAAAATACCCTGCAAACAAATATCCTTGAACGGACTACTTCAATGGAAAATTCTGTGAAATATACTATAGAAGTATGTATACCTATCCTTCTCAAAATATTCCAAAAAATTGCAAAGGAGAGAACAGCCCCAAATTTATTCTATGATGCCACCATTACCCCAATAGCAAAAGCAGACAAGAACACTACAAGAAAAATTACAGGTCAATATACTTGATGAATATAGATGTAAAACTTCTCAACAAAATATTACAAAAATGAATCCAACAATACATAAAAAGACCATAAAACACGATCAAGTTGGATTCATTTCAGTGTCACAAGGATGGTTGAACATATGCAAACAAATCAATGTGATATTCTGCATCAAGCAAAGGAAAGGCAATAACCATGTGATCATCTCAATAGATGCAGAAAATGCATTTGATAAAATTCAACATTGATTTATGATAAAAACTCTCACCAAAGTGGATATAGAAGGAACCTACCTCAACCTAATAAAAGCCATTTATGACAAACCCATAGCCAAAATCATACTCAATAGTGAAAATATGAAAACTTTCCCACTAAATTCAGGAGCAAGACAAGGATACCCACTCTCACCACTTTTATTCAACACTGGACTGGAATTCTTAGCCACAGCAATCAGACAAGTAAAAGAAATAAAAGCTATCCAAAATGGAAAGGAAGAGGTAAAACTTCATTATTTCCAGACGACATGATACTCTTTATAGGGAACACTAATGTCTCCAAACAAAAACTTATAGAACTAATAAATGAATTAGGCAAGGTAGCAGGATACAAGATTAATATACAGAAATCTGTTGTATTTCTTTACACTAATAATGATAAATCAGAAACAGAAAATTTCTTTAAATCCTCTTTAAAATTGGGTCAAAAAATAAAATGCCTAGGAAAACCCTTAATCAAGGAAGTGAAAGATCTATGTAATGAAAACTATTAAACATAGAGGAAATTGAAGATGATTCAAAGAAATGGAATGAGAGCCAATGCTCTTAAATTGGAAGAATTAATATTGTTAAAATGGCCATACTACCCAATGCATTCTACAGATTTAATACAATCACTATCAATGAACCCATGACATTTTTCAGAGAACTAGGACAAATCGTCATAAAATTTATAAGGAATCACAAAAGATGTAGAATCACCAAAGCATATCTGATTAAAAATAATAAAGCTGGGTACATAAACCTCCCAGACTAGAGACTATATTACAAACTGCCAATAATAAAAACAGGTTGCCAAAGCCAGTCCTGGTCTCAAGGAGGAAGCTCCTGCTCTGTACCCGCAGCTGATACTGGTGCTCTAGGCAGGGCGAGAGTGGAGCAGAGCTGCCAGGCACCAGAGCTGAGGCAAGCACTGGCACACCACTGGTTGGAGCTGCTGTGGGGTGAGTGGCTGCTATACGTAGCCAAGCATGTTGTGGTCGGATCAGCCCAGTCATGGAACAGAAACATTTGTTGAATGGAAAATCCATGAAAGAAAGCTCCTGTGAACACCTGAGACAGACAATAATTTCAGCAATATTCAGCCGTGTGGCTAACAGGGTTGGGATGCTCCAGCCGGATGTCAGGCCTGTGCCTCTGTGGTGGGAGAGCCAAGTTCAGGACATTAATCCACCAGAGACCTCCTGGCTTCATTAATATCAAACAGCGAAAGCTCTACCAGAGATCTCCAACTCAAAGTTAAGGCCCAGCTCCACTCAACAACCAGCAAGCTCCAGTGCTGGACACCTCAAGACAAACAGCTAGCAAGACAGGAACACAACAACACCCATTAGCAGAGAGGCTACCTAAAATCATAATAAGGTCACAGACACCCCAAAACATACCACCGGACATGGTCCTGCCCACCAGAAAGAAAAGATCCAACCTCATCCACCAGAACACAAGCACTAATCCCATCCAACAGGAAGCCTACAAAACCCACTGAAGCAACCTTAGCCACTGGGGCCAGACACCAAGAAAACCAGGAAATATGAACCTGCAGCCTGTGAAAAAGAGACCCGAAACACAGTAAGTTATACAAAATGAGAAGACAGGGAAACCACAGCAGATGAAGGAGCAAGGTAAAAACCCACCAGACCAAGAAAATGAAGAGGAAATAAGCAGTCTACCTAAAAAAGAATTCACAGCAATGATTATAAAGATGATCCAAAATCTTGGAAATAGAATGGAGAAGTTACAAGGAACGTTTAACAAGGACCTAGAAGAAGAAAAGAGCAAAGAAACAATGATGAACAACACAATAAATGAAATTAAAAATTCTCCACAAGGAATCAAGAGCAGAATAACTGAGGCAGAAGAACAGATAAGTGACCTGGAAGATAAAATATTGGAAATAACTACTGCAGAGCAGAATAAAGAAAAATGAATGAAAAGAATTGAAGACAGTCTTAGAGACCTCTGGGACAACATTAAACGCACCAACATTCGAATTATAGGGGTCCCAGAAGAAGAAGAGAAAAAGAAAGGGACTGAGAAAATATTTGAAGAGATCATAGTTGAAAACTTCCCTCATATTGGAAAGGAAATAGTCAAGTCCAGGAAGCATAGAGAGTCCCATACAGGATAAATCCAAGGACAAACACGCCAAGACACATATTAATTAAACTGTCAAAAGTTAAATACAAAGAAAACATATTAAAAGCAGCAAGGGAAAAACAACAAATAACACACAAGGGAATCCCCATAAGGTAAAGATCTGACCTTTCAGCAGAAACTCTGCAAGCCAGAAGGGAGTGGCATGTTATTCGTAAAATAACATGATGCAAAATTAATGCACAGAAATCTCTTGCATTCCTATACACTAATGATGAAAAAAACTTAAAGGGAAATTAAGGAAACACTCCCATTTACCACTGCAAAAACAAGAACAGGGAGGTTCCCAGGGGAAGATGGAGGAAGAGTAAGACACGGAGATTCCCCACAGATACACCAGAAATACATCCACACATGGAACAACTCCTACAGAACACCTACTGAATGCTGGCAGAAGACCTCAGACCTCCCAAAAGGCAAGAAACTCCCCACGTACCTGGGTAGGGCAAAAGAAAAAAGGAAAAAACAGAGACAAAAGAATAGGGATGGCACCTGCACCAGTGGGAGGGAGCTGTGAAGGAGGAAAAGTTTCCACACACTAGGAAGCCCCTTCGCGGGCGGAGACTGTGGGAGGCAGAGGGGGAAGCTTTGGAGCCACAGAAGAGTGCACAGCAACAGGGGTGCGGAGGGCAAAGCGGGGAGATTCCCGCACAGAGGATGGGTGCCGCCCGGCACTGACCAGCCCGAGAGGCTTGTCTGCTCACTCGCCGGGGAGGGTGGGGCTGGGAGCTGAGGCTCGGGCTTCTGTCGGAGCACAGGGAGAGGACTGGGGTTGGCAGTGTGAACACAGCCTGAAGGGGTTACTGCACCACGGTTCGCCGGGAGGGAGTCCGGGAAAAGGTCTGCAGCTGCCGAAGAGGCAAGAGACTTTTTCTTCCCTCTTTGTTTCCTGCTGCGTGAGGAGAGGGATTTAAGAGCACTGCTTCAAGGAGCTCCAGAGACTGGAGCAAGCCGCGGCTAAAAGCACGGACCACAGAGACGGGCAGGAGACTAAGGTTGCTGCTGCCGCCACCAAGGAGCCTGTGTGCGAGCACAGGTAACTATCCACACCACCCTTCCGGGGAGCCTGTGCAGCCCGCCACTGCCAGGGTCCCGGGATCCAGGGACAACTTCCCCGGGAGAGTGCACGGCACGCCTCAGGCTGGTGCAAATTCACGCTGGCCTCTGCCGCCACAGGCTCGCCCTGCACTCCGTGCCTGTCGCTCTCCCTGGCCTGAGTGAGCCAGAGCCCCTGAATCAGCGGCTCCTTTAAGCCCGTCCTGTCTGAGCGAAGAACAGACACCCTCTACCGACCTACACACAAAGGCGGGCCCAAATCCAAAGCTGAGCCCCGGGAGCTGTGAGAACAAAGAAGAGAAAGGGAAATGTCTCCCAGCAGCCTCAGAAGCAGCGGATTAAAGCTCCACAATCAACTTGATGTACCCTGCATGTGTGGAATACATGAATAGACAACGAATCATTCCAAATTGAGGAGGTGGACTTTGAGAGCAAGATTTATGATTTTTCCCCTTTTCCTCTTTTTGTGGGTGTGTATGTGTATGCTTCTGTGTGAGATTTTGTCTGTATAGCTTTGCTTCCACCATTTGTCCTAGGGTTCTATCCATCTGTTTTCTTTTTTTTAAAATTCTTTTTCTTAATAATTATTTTTTTATTTTAAAAACTTTACTATATTTTACTTTATCTTCTTTTTTCTTTCTTTTTTCTTCCTTCCCTCCTTTCTTCCTTCGTTCCTCCCTCTATCCCTCCCTCCCTCCTTTCTTTCCTTTTCTTCTTTCTTTCTTTCTTTCTTTTTTCTTTCTTTCTTTCTTTCTTTCTTTCTTTCTTTCTTTCTTTCTTTCTTTCTTTCTTCCTTCCTTCCTTCCTTCCTTCCTTCCTACCTTCCTTCCTTTCTTTCTTTCTTTCTTTCTACTTCTACTAATTCTTTCTTTCTACATTTTCTCCCTTTTATTCTGAGCCATGTGGATGAAAGGCTCTTGGTGCTGCAGCCAGGAGTCAGTGCTGTACCTCTGAGGTGGGAGAGCCAACTTCAGGACACTGGTCCAAAAGAGACCTCCCAGCTCCACATAATATAAAATGGTGAAAATCTCCCCGAGACTCCATCTCAAAACCAGCACACAGCTTCACTCAACGACCAGCAAGCTACAGTGCTGGGCACCCTATGCCAAACAAATAGCAAGACAGGAACACAACCCCACCCATTAGTAGAGTGGCTGCCTAAAATCATAACAAGTCCACAGACATCCCAAAACACACCACCAGACATGGCCCTGCTTACCAGAAAGACAAGATCCAGCCTCATCCACGAGAACACAGGCACTAGTCCTCTCCACCAGGAAGCCTACACAACCCACTGAACCAACGTTAGCCACAGGGGACAGACACCAAAAACAACGGGAAGTATGAACCTGCAGCCTGCAAAAAGGAGATCCCAAACACAGTAAGATAAGCAAAATGAGAAGACAGAAAAACACACCTCGGATGCACGAGCAAGCTAAAAACCCACAAGACCTAACAAATGAAGAGGAAATAGGCAGTCTACCTGAAAAACAATTCAGAATAATGATAGTACAGATGATCCAGAGTCTTGGAAATAGAATAGACAAAATGCAAGAAACATTTAACAAGGACCTAGAAGAACTAAAGATAAAACAAACAATGGTGAACAACACAATAAATGAAATTAAAAGTACTCTAGATGGGATCAATAGCTGAATAACTGAGGCAGAAGAACGGATAAGTGACCTGGAAGATAAAATAGTGGAAATAACTACTGCAGAGCAGAATAAAGAAAAAAGAATGAAAAGAACTAAGGACAGTTTCAGAGACCTCTGGGACAACATTAAACACACCAACATTCTAATTATAGGGTTTCCAGAAGAAGAAGAGAAAAAGAAAGGGACTGAGAAAATATTTGAAGATATTAGAGTTGAAAACAAGTTCAAGTCCAGGAAGCACAGAGAGTTCCATACAGGATAAATTCAAGGAGAAATACGCCAAGACACATATTAATCAAACTGTCAAAAATTAAATACAAAGAAAGCATATTAAAATCAGCAAAGGGAAAAACAACAAATAACACACAAGGGAATCCCCATAAGGTTAACAGCTGATCTTTCAGAAGAAACTCTGCAAGTAAGAAGGGGCTGGCAGGACATATTTAAATTGATGAAGGAGAAAAACCTGCATCCAAGATTGCTCTACCCAGCAAGGATCTCAATTAGATTGGATGGAGAAATTAAAACCTTTACAGACAGGCAAAAGCTGAGAGAGTTCAGCACCACCAAACCAGCATTACAACAAATGCCAAAGGACCTTCTCTAGGCTAGAAACACAAGGGAAGGAAAAAACCTACATTAACGAACACAGAACAATGAAGAAAATGGGAATAGAAACATACATATCGATAATTACCTTAAATGTAAATGGACTAAATGCTCCCACCAAAAGACACATATTGGCTGAATGGATACAAAAACAAGACCCATATATATGCTGTCTACAAGACACCCATTTTGTACCTAGAGACACATAAAGACTGAATGTAAGGGGATGGAAAAAGGTATTCCATGCAAATGGAAACTAAAAGAAAGCTGGATTATCAATTCTCGTATCAGACAAAATAGACTTTAAAATAAAGAGTATGAGAAGAGACAAAGAAGGACACTACCTAATGATCAAGGGATCGATCCAAGAAGGAGATATAACAATTTTAAATATTTATGCACCCAACATAGGAGCAGCTCAATATATAAGGCAAATACTAACAGCCATCAAAGGGGAAATCGACAGTAACACATTCATAGTAGGGGCCTTTAACACCCCACTTTCACCAATGGACCGATCATCCAAAATGAAAATAAATAAGGAAACACAAGCTTTAAATGATACATTAAACAAGATGGACTTAATTGATATTTACAGGCCAATCCATCCAAAAAGAACAGAGTAAACATTTTTATCAAGTGCTCATGAAACATTCTCCAGGATAGATCATAACTTGGGTCACAAATCAAGCCTTGGTAAATTTAATAAAATTGAAATTGTATCAAGTATCTTTTCCGACCACAACGCTATAAGACTAGATATCAATGACAGGAAAAGATCTGTAAAAAAATACAAACACATGGAGGCTAAACAATACATTAGTTAATAATGAAGTGATCACTGAAGGGAATTCCCTTTGATCAGAGCGAATAAAAAAAAACCTAGAAACAAATGACAATGGAGACAAGATGACCCAAAACCTATGGGATGCAGCAAAAGCAGTTCTAAGAGGAAAGTTTATAGCAATACAATCCTACCTTCAGAAAGAGGAAACATCTCGAATAAACAACCTAAACTTGCACCTAAAGCAATTAGAGAAAGAAGAACAAAAAAACCCCAAAGTTAGCAGAAAAAAGAAATCATAAAAATCAGATCAGAAATAAATGAAAAAGAAATGAAGGAAACGATAGCAAATATCAATAAAACTAAAAGCTGGTTCTTTGAGAAGATAAACAAAATAGATAAACCATTAGCCAGACTCATTAAAAAAACAAGGGAGAAAACTCAAATCAATAGAATTAGAAATGAAAAAGGAGAAGTAACAACTGACACTGCAGAAATAAAAAAGATCATGAGAGATTACTACAAGCAACTCTATGCCAATAAAATGGACAATCTGGAAGAAATGGACAAATTCTTAGAAATGCACAACCTGCCAAGACTGAATCAGGAAGAAATAGAAAATATGAACAGACTAATCACAAGCACTGAAATTGAAACTGTGATTAAAAATCTTCCAACAAACAAAAGCCCAGGACCAGATGGCTTCACAGGCGAATTCTATCAAACATTTAGAGAAGAGCTTACACTTATCTTTCTCAAACTCTTTCAAAATATAGCAGAGGAGGGAAATGTCCCAAACTCATTCTTCGAGGCCACTGTCACCCTGATACAAAAACCAGACAATGATGTCACAAAGAAAGAAAACTACAGGCCAATATCACTGATGAACATAGATGCAAAAATCCTCAACAAAATACTAGCAAAAAGAATCCAACAGCACATTAAAAGGATCATACACCATTATCAAGTGGGGTTTATTCCAGGAATGCAAGGATTCTTCAATGTATGCAAATCAATCAATGTGATAAGCCATATTAACAAATGGAAGTAGAAAAACCATATGATCATCTCAATAGATGCAGAGAAAGCTTTTGACAAAATTCAACACCCATTTATGATAAAAACCCTGCAGAAAGTAGGCATAGAGGGAACTTTCCTCAACATAATAAAGGCCATATATGACAAACACAAAGCCAACATCGTCCTCAATGGTGAAAAACTTAAAGCTTTTCCACTAAGATCAGGAACAAGACAAGGTTGCCCACTCTCACCACTCTTATGGAACATAATTTTGGAAATTTTAGCCACAGCAATCACAGAAAAGGAAATAAAAGTAATCCAAACCGGAAAAGAAGAAGTAAAGCTGTCACTGTTTGCAGATGACATGATACTATACATAGAGAATCCTAAAGATGCTACCAGAAAACTACTAGAGCTAATCAATGAATTTGGTAAAGTAGCAGGATATAATATTAATGCACAGAAATCTCTGGCATTCCTATACACTAATGATGAAATATCTGAAAGTGAAATCAAGAAAACACACCCATTTACCATTGCAACAAAAAGAATAAAATATCTAGGAATAAACTTACCTAAGGAGAAAAAAGACCTGTATGCAGAAAATTATAAGACACTGGTGAAAGAAATTAAAGATGATACAAATAGATGGAGAGATATACCATGTTCTTGGATTGGGAGAGTCAACATTGTGAAAATGACTCTACTACCCAAAGCAATCTGCAGATTCAATGCAATCCCTATCAAACTACCAGTGGCATTTTTCACAGAACTAGAACAAAAAACTTCACAATTTGTATGGAAACACAAAAGACCCCGAATAGCCAAAGCAATCTTGAGAACGAAAAACGGAGCTGGAGGAATCAGGCTCCGTGACTTCAGACTCTACTACAAAGCTGCAGTAAACAAGACAGTATGGTACTGGCACAAAAACAGAAAGATAGATCAATGGAACAGCATAGAAAGCCCAGAGATAAACCCACACACATATGGTCACCTTATCTTTGATAAAGGAGGCAAGAATATACAGTGGAGAAAATACAGCCTCTTCAATAAGTGGTGCTGGGAAACCTGGACAGGTACTTTTAAAAGTATGAGATTAGATCACTCCGTAACACCATACACAAAAATAAGCTCAAAATGGATTAAAGACCTAAATGTAAGGCCAGAAACTATGAAACTCTTAGAGGAAAACATAGTCAGAACACTCTATGACATAAATCACTGCAAGATCCTTTTCGACCCACCTCCCAGAAAAATGGAAATAAAAACAAAAATAAACAAATTGGACCTAAAGAAACTCCAAAGCTTTTGCACAGCAAAGTAATCTATAAACAACACCAAAAGGCAACCCTCAGAATGGGAGAAAATATTTGCAAATGAAGCAATTGACAAAAGATTAATCTCCAAAATTTACAAACAGCTCATGCAGCTCAATAACAAAAAAAACCCAATCCAAAACTGTGCAGAAGACCTTAATAGACATTTCTCCAAAGAAGATATACAGACTGCCAACAAACACGTGAAAGAATGCTCAACGTCATTAATCATTAGAGAAATGCAAATCAAAACTTCAATGAGATATCATCTCACACCTGTCAGAATGGGCATCATCAAAAAATCTAGAAACAACAACTGCTGGAGAGGGTGTGGCGGAAAGGGAACACTCTTGAACTGCTGGTGGGAATGTGCATTGGTACAGCCACTATGGAGGTTCCTTAAAAAACCACATATAGAATTACCATATGACCCAGCAATCCCACTACTGGGCATTTATCCTGAGAAAACCAAAATTCAAAAAGAGTTATGTACCAAAATGTTCATTGCAGCTCTATTTACAATAGCCCGGAGATGGAAACAACCTAAGTGTCCATCATTGGATGAACAGATAAAGAAGATGTGGCATATATACACAATGGAGTATTACTCAGCCATAAAAAGAAATGAAATTGAGCTATTTGTAATGAGGTGGATAGTCCTAGAGTCTGTAATACAGAGTGAAGTAAGTCAGAAAGAGAAATACAAATACCGTATGCTAACACATGTATTTGGAATTCAAGAAAAAAATGTCACGAAGAACCTAGGGGTAAGAAAGTAATAAAGACACAGACCTACTAGAGAAAGGACTTAAGGATATGGGGAGGGGGCAGGGTAAGCTGTGACAAAGCACGAGAGAGGCATGGCCATATATACACTACCAAGCGTAAGGTAGATAGCTAGTGGGAAGCAGTCACATAGCACAGGGAGATCAGCTCTGTGCTTTGTTACTGCCTGGAGGGGTGGGATAGGGAAGGTGCGAGGGAGGGAGACACAAGAGAGAAGAGATATGGGAACATATGTGTATGTATAACTGATTCACTTTGTTATAAAACAGAAACTAAGACACCATTGTAAAGCAATTATGCTCCTCAGGAGACAAACGACTTGTACGCAGAAAAGTATAAGACACTGATGAAAGAAATTAAAGAAATTAAAGATGATACAAAAAGATGGAGAGATATACCATGTTCTTGGATTGGAATAATCAACTTTGTGAAAATGACTATAGTTCTGAAAGCAATCTACAGATTCAGGTCAATCCCTGTCAAACTACCAATGGCATTTTTCACAGAACTAGAACAAAAAATTTCAGAATTTGTATGGAAACACATAGGAATCTGAATAGCCAAAACAATCTTGAGAAATAAATACGGAACTGGAGGAATTAGGCTCCGTTGCTGCAGACGATTCTACAAAGCTATAGGAATGAAGACAGTATGTTACTGGCACAAAAACAGAAATATAGATTAATGGAACAGGATAGAAAGCCCAGAGCTAAACCCACACCTATGGTCACCTTACTTTTGATATGGAGGGAAGAATGTACAGTGGAGAAAAGACAGCCTCTTCAATAAGTGGTGCTGGGAAAACTGGACAGCTACATGTAAAAGAATGAAATTAGAACATTTCTTAACATCATACACAAAAATAAATCAAAATGGATTAAAGATGTAAATGTAGACCCTGACACTATAAAACTCTTAGAGCTAAACAAAGGCAGAACACTCTATGACATAAATCACAGCAAGATCGTCTTGACCCACTTCCTAGAGAAATGGAAATAGGAACAAAAATAAACAAGTGGAACCTAATGAAACTTAAACGTTTTGCAACGCAAAGGAAACCATAAAGAAGACGAAAAGTCAACACTAAGAGTGGGAACAATTATTTGCAAATGAAGCAACTGACAAAGGAATAATCTCCAAAATTTACAAGCAGCTCAGGCTGCTCAATATCCAAAAAGGAAACAACCCAATCAAAAAATGGGCAGAAGACCTAAATAGACATTTCTCCAAAGAAGATATACAGATTGCCAACAAAGATATGTACAGATTCTCGACATCACGAATCATTAGAGAAATGCAAATCAAAACTACAATGAGGTATCAACTCACATCAGTCAGAATGACCGTCATCAAAAAATCTACAAACAGGGCTTCCCTGGTGGTGCAGTGGTTGAGAGTCCACCTGCCGATGCAGGGGACACGGGTTCATGCCCCGGTCTGGGAGGATCCCACATGCCGCGGAGCGCCTGGGCCCGTGAGCCATGGCCGCTGGGCCTGTGCGTCCGGAGCCTGTGCTCCACAACGGGGGAGGCCGCAACAGTGAGAGGCCCGCGTGCAGCAAAAAAATAAAAAATAATAATAAATCTACAAACAGTAAGTCCTGGAGAAGGTGTGGAGAAAAGGGGACCCTCTTGCACTGTTGATGGGGATGTAAATTGATACATCCACTATTGACATCAGTATGGAGGTTCCTTAAAAAACAAAAATAAGACTACCATATGGCTCAGCAATCTCACTACCCGGCATATCCCCTGAGAAAACGGTAATTCAAACAGGGTCATGTACCAAAATGTTCATCGAAGATCTATTTACAATAGCCAGGACATGGAAGCAACCTAATTGTTCATCAATAGATGAATGGATTTACAAGATGTGGAACATATATACAATGGAATATTACTCAGCCATAAAAAGAAACAATATTGAGTTATTTGTAGTGAGGTAGATGGACCTAGAGTGTGTCATACAGAGTGAAGTTAAGTCAGAAAGAGAAAAATTAATACCATATGGTAACAGATATATATGGAATCTACAATAAATAAATAAATAAATAAATAAATATATATATATATATATATATATATATATATATATATATATATATATATGTTCTGAAGAACCTAGGGGCAGGACAGGAGTAAAGATGCAGACATAGAGAGTTGACTTGAGGACACAGGGAGAGGGAAGGGTAAGCTGGGATGAAGTGAGAGATTGGCATGGACTTATATATACTACCTGTTGTAAAATAGATTGCTAGTAGGAAGCAGCCGCATAGCACAGGGAGATCAGCTTGTTGCTTTGTGACCACCTAGAGGAGTGGGATAGGAAGTGTGGGAGAGAGATGCAAGAAGGAGGAGATATGGGGATATATGTATATGTATAGCTGATTCACTTTGTTATAAAGCAGTAACTAACACACCATTGTAAGCAATTATACTCCAATAAAGATGTTAAAAAAATAAAAAAAATAATGAAAACAGTATGGTATTGGCACATAAACTGACATGTCCATCAATAGAGCAGAATCCAGAGCCCAGATTGATGCACACACCTACATATGGTCATTTAATCTACAACAAAGTGGCAAGAATATACAATGCAGATAATACAGTCTGTTTGACAAGTGGTGCTGGGAAAGCTGAGAGGCTACACATAAATCAATTAAATTAGAACACTTCTTCTCATCATATACAACAATACACTCAAAATGGTTTAAAGACCTAAATATAAGTCATGACACCATAAAACTCCTAGTGGAAAGCATAGGTAAACATTCTCTGTCATAAATCATACCAATATTTTCTTAGATCAGTCTCCCAATGCAAAAGACAATAAAAGCAAATATAAACAATTAGGACCTAGTTAAACTTAAAAGGTTTTTCAAAACAAAGGAAACCATCATCGAAACTAAAAGATAGCCTACAGAATGGGAGAAAATATTTGCAAACTATGCCACCAACAAGGGGTTAGTATCCAAAATATAGAAACAGCTCACACAAGTCAATATGTATATAAACAACTAACCCATTTGAAAAATGGGCTGAAGACATAAATACACATTTCTTCAAAGACAACATAGAGATGGCCAAGAGGCACATGAAAATATGGTCAACACTGGTAATTATTAGAGAAATGCAAATGAATTCCACAATGAGTTATCTCCTCACACTAGTCAGAATGGCTATCATCACAAAATCTACAAATAATAAATGCTGGAGATGGTATGGCGAAAAGTGAGCCCTTGTACAGTGCAGGTGGGAATGTAAATTTGTGTAGCCACTATGAAAAACAGTATGGAGTTTCCTTAAGAAAACTAAAAATAGAGCTACCATGTGATCCACCAAATGCTACTCTTGGGTATTTATTCAGAAGAAACAAAAACACTAAATCAAAAAGATACATGCACCCCAATGTTCATTGCAGCAGTATTTACAGTAGCTACGTGTCCCTCAACAGATGACTGGTATTTATATACAATGGAATATTATTCAGCCATAAAAATGAATGAAATATTGCCACTTACAGGAATATGGGTAGACCTAGAGAATATTATATTTAGGGACGTAAGTCAGACAGAGAGACAAATAAGATATGATATAGCTTACATGTGGAATCTACAAATAATACAAATAAATTTGTTTACAAAACAGAAACAGATGCACAGACATAGAAAACAAACTTATGGTTACCAAAGCAGAGAGGGAGTGAGTGAGTGACAAATTAGGAGTATGTTATTAACAGATACAAACTACTCTACATAAAAAAAGATAAGCAGCAAGGGTTTACTGTATAGCACAGGGAATCAGAATCAATGTCTTGTAATTACCTATAATGGAATATAATCTGAAAAAAATAACCAAATCTTTTTCCTCTACATCTGAAACTAACATAACAAAAAAAATTAATACAATTCAATCGAAACATTGCTAACAGTCTTGAAGAGACATTTTTCCAAAGACATACAAATGACTAGCAGACACATGAAATGATGCTCAACATCACTAATTATTAGAAAATGTAAATGAAAACCACAATGAGGCATCACCTCACACTGGTCAAAATGGCTATAATCAAAAATCCTACAAATAGGAAATGTTGGCAAGGATCCATAGAAAAGGAAACCCTCTTACACTGTTGGTGGGAATGTAAATTGGTGCAGCCTCTATGGAAAACAGAATGGGGGTTTCTTAAAATCTAAGAAAAGAACTACCATATGTGCTTCAGGGAATCCACTCCTGGGTATGTATCTGAAAATGAATACACTAATTTGAAAATTTGATACATGCACCCCAGTGTTCACAGCAGCACTATTTACAATAGCCAAGAAATGGAAGCAGCCCAGTGTCCATCAACAGATGATGTGCTTATGAAGATGTGATAAATATATACAATGGAATATTACTCAGCCATAATAAAAGTGAAATACTGCCATTTGCAGCAATGTGGATCAACCTAGAGAATATTATGCTCAGTGAAATAAGTCAAACAGAGAAAGGCAAATATTATATAATATCACTTATATATATATCACACATAATATCACTATTTGTGAGACGTAGACTCACACAGTCTATGTCTACAGACTCATGGACATAGAAAACAAACTTATGGTTACCAGATGGGAGATGGACAAATTAGGTGTATTAACAAATTAGGGATTAACAAGTACAAACTACTGTGTATGAAATAGATAAGCAAAAATGATTTACTGGTATAGTATGAGGAATTATACCCATTATTTTGTAATAACCTGTCATTGAATATAATCTGCAAAAATACTGTATCACTATGCTGTACACATGAAACTAAAACAATATTATAAATCAACTATACTTCAATTAAGAAAAAGAAGAGAAGAAAAGGCAAACCCCAGGACTGAGTCATGGGACACTATAAGAGATCTGGAGGAAGAGGAGCAGTTAGCAGAGACTGAGGAGTGTTCAACTTGTCAGGAAGAAAACCAGTAAAGTTTGATATTACAAGAACCAAGAGAGGAGAGAGATTGAGAAGGAGAGATTGGGCCACTGAAATGAATGTTTCTAAGCATTTAAGATAAAGAAAGAAATTTTAATCAATATATTTGACAACATAGAAGTCATTAATCACCTTGCTGTGAGTGGTTTCAGTGGAGTAATTGGGAAGAAAGTCAGATTGGAGTGGATTGAAGAGTGAAAGTATGCTAATAAAATGTAACAGGGAGTGGAAATAACTCTCCAATATTTAAAGAAATAGAGTGGAAGCTAAAGTAGTTTGTGCAGTTTGAGGAAAATTACTTTTTGGTAAGATAGGATATATAAGACCATATTTGTAAGCTAGTAGTAATGATATAGGACAAAGGAACAGAATGGTGATATATGAAAGAGGGAGTTTAATGAACAGAGTGAAGTTCTTGATAAGATGAGAGGGTACAGTATCCAGCATACAAGTTTGGAAATGGTCTTTCATAGGAGCAGAAATAGATGGGTGCTAGCAGTTTTAGAGATTCCATTTAGGTGGGGAAAGTAAAAGGAAACTCTGATGCTGTTTATTTTCTCAATAAAATATGAGGTAGAATTAGCTGAGAATGAGTGGGAAAGATGATGGGCTATTTGAGAAGAGTGGGTAAGCTGACCTACCGGGAAACATAGTAAGATGTTAGACAGAACTGAGTAACCAATTTGAGGTTTGTGGTCTTGAATTTTAAGTGCAACCAGGCATCTTAGCTGTGTGATGTTTTTTACAAGTAGAAAACTAATCATCCTCGGTCATGGCATGTTATTCTTTCAATGTACTTCTGGATTTTTTCTTTGAATTATATTTTTTTGCATTGAATTTATAAATTTTACCTTACTATGGTGTATAAATATCCTAAGTCTATTGTTAATCTCCAAATGTAATGTCCAAATTATTTCCACATTATCTCCAAATATGTCTCCAAACATAATATTGGGTATACAAGACCCTCCTTTATGCATCTTGCTTTGATTTGGAAGAACTGGGTGCTTGAATAATTTTATCTCAAAACTTAAAGCTTACATTTCTTTGATCTAATACGAGTATTATTTTTCAGTCAGTACTATCTACCAGTGTTCGTTTACACCTCCCATGTGATATTGAAGACTAACGATTGGAAGACTTCCTTGAGATGAGTTTGTAAGACATTGAGGATTCACAGGAAAGAGGGAGAGGGTTAAAGACAAGTGAGACTGTTGCAATGGCTATGCATATGTGGCACCTTGATAATACGTGTGTATGCATGAAGTAGTGGCTATCTGAAATGGAAGGGTGAAGTGTAAAGAGAAAAGGACAATGTATGGGAGGATGATATTGGAGGAGGAAAGCATGCTGCATCTGATAGAGAAGAGAGGACATGGTGGGGAAGAGATGCCCAAACAGGCGGCTCACATTGCCCTAGTAGCATAAGCTAATCATCCAATGTAAAGAGGGGAGAGCCAATAGCCTTGGTGTGCAAAATGAAACATCGAGGAGGCAAATCTGGCATATAGATACATTTTGTTAGACCTACATAAAGGTTGTAAAAATTGGTAGTTGTAAACATTTTAAAATTGAGAAGTTTCTTGAGAAAACCTGTCTATGACTTCTCTCAAAAATTCTGAAGATATGTGCTGAGCATTTATTATGCACTAGTTACTCTTCTAAGCCCTTTAGCACTAATTAACTTAAATCTCATACAAGCTCTATGTGGAAGATACCATCATTATTATTATTTTATAATTTAGGAAACTGGAACAGAAAAGCTAAGTGACTGACCTTTTGTCACACAGCTGGTAAATGGCAGAGCCAGGATCCTAATTCAGAGAATCTGGCTTCAGAGTTTACACTTTTAACCATACTATCTTGTTCTTTAGTTAATACTGAGCTCACATCTCTGCATGGCAATATTTGGCTGAAGATAGGTAGTGTCTGCCTCTTTAGATGAGACATATGCTCTCCTGTTTGCCTCAGTTTTCTTTAGCATTCCCTTTTGTAGTTCACCTGCTCCCCTTCACTCATTTACATTACCTGTACGTTCTCTGAAGGCATTTGAGTGTGTGACTCCTGATGTATAAGAAGAGGGTAGAGGAATATTACTTGTTCATATCAAGACATACTTACAAGAAGGTTTTCATCACTTTGGAGGGTCCTTCAACATGATAGCCTCTGGCTTCAAATGCTATACCATTTGGTTGGGGAGGGGGAGGGAGTCATTTACCCACAGGGCCTGGCATATTGCAGTAGCTTAATAACTATTCATTGAATAAATAAGAGCATGAATGCATGAAAAAATGGAGTTGCTGTGAGAATTCAAGAATTAGATCTGTGGATGAATTAGATAAATCTTAAGGTTTCTATTACTCTGAAATTATTATTCAATAATCCAAAACATTATAAAGCCATTAATATATCATAGTATTTCAAATTGAATATAATTACACAATTGGAATTTTAAATCTGGAAGGGATCTTTGAGAATATACAGTTCCCCAACTCCCTACTTCTATCATTTTAGGGAGTAGTAACTTGGAGACTCAGACTCCTCCTTTATGTTTTGTTGTTTCCTCTCAACATTCTAGGGGAAAATGACCACACTTTCCTTTTTGCTTCACCCAGGGCAAACTTCAGAGTATCTATAAGGTTTTCTATCACTACTGTAAAAATTACCAAAATCATAGTGTCTTCAAAACAACACAATTTGTTATTTCAGAATTCTGTAGGTCAGAAGTCCAGGCACAGAGTGGCTTGTCTGGTTTCTCTGCTTCTGACCTCAAGGCCAAAATTAAGGTATTGGCCAGCCTTGGCTTTTGTTTGGAGGCTCTGAAGGAGAATCCCCTTCCATGCCTGTTCATGTAGTTGTCCAAATTAAATTCCATGTAGCCTGTATTTCCTTGCTGGCTGTTAATTGGACATTGTTCTCAGCTTCTAGAGGCCACCTGCATTCTTTGGTTCTTTCTCCATTATTAAGCCAGTACCAGAAGTGTGAGTTCTTTTCATTCAAATCTCCCTGACCTCTCCTTCTACCTCATCTCTCCTGCTTCCCACTTCCTCCAAATCTCCCTGATGGACTCTTCTGCCTTCTTTTTCTGCTTTTAAGGACCCCTTGGGACCACCCAGGTAGTCCAGGATAATCTCCCTATTTAAAAATCAGCTGATTAGTATCCTTAATCACACCTGCTTTCACAGCAGAACCTAGATTATTGCTTAACTGAATAAGTTGGGAATGGAAATCTTGAGAGGACACCTTTAGAAGGTGTGGTACACACCTTCTGTTTACCACAGTGTAATTTATCTTATTTGACTGTATATGCTTCTCTGAAAGACTTAAGCATTTAAGTGCCAGGACTCTGTCTTTGGCTAAATACTGTAGTGGTTAAGTGCACAGCTTCTAAAGCCCAACTATTTGGATCAAAATCCTTTCTTGTTTGTCAGCCTAGGGTAAATTATTTAACTTTCCTGTGATTCAGTTTCTTCAACTATAAATGGAAATAAGCATAGTAACTATTCCAGAATTGAAGATATAGTAGCACATTTTAAGTTTTAGGCATTATTACCCTTAGCACCTAGCACTTAGCACTATATTTGTTATGTAGTAACTACTCTGTAAATAGTAGCCATAATTTTTATTATTGCTATGTACAGATTTTTATAATGGCAGTCATGACTCTTTATTGACCTTGTTTTTTACTTATCCTCCTCTCTCTCCTAGACTGTAAATTTCTTGAAGACTGGTATCATTTAATTTATACTTTTGTTCCTAGAACCTAGCAAAGTACCCAGCATGTAGTAGGTGCTCTATGAGCACTAATTAAATAAGTAAATGAATGAATAAAATACGTTTCCAATGAATTCAGTCTCTGATGACACATAGCCTTGCTGGTTAGGAATTATAGGTCCAGTAGGTATGCCCTTTCCTGGCTTGGCTAGAGAGGTTATGAGGCTTACTGAAAGTCATACAGATATGTAGTACTTGTTTTCTCCATGGTGTGACTATTTACCTTTCCATGTGCATATTTAATGAACGAAATTATAATTTAAAGATCAAAATATAGAGTAAAAGCAGTTAGCATTGTGGGTTGCCAGGAAGGTCAGAGATTACGTCATTATTGAATTCAATCTAATCTCCTGAGAGATGACATGATTATTTCAAAAATTCCATCTCTAAGCTTGAAGATGGGACTCTGAAAAAGCTGAGACATCTATAAATGAAAGAGGAATTGTCACTTTGAGTCATTTGTTGATTCACCAGCAGGACCAATTTGTGCAAATTTAATTAGTAAAGAAGCCTATACAGACTTTCAGTGAAGGCATTCCACCTGGATCATTCTCATTATATTCTTTAATACATATGTAACCAGGGACACCTATGCTACATTATAGACATAGACCCATAGGTCTATGAATATAGGTCTGTAAAATATAGACCTCAGATTTATTAAAGAAAAGGATGAACTGTCTTAGGAATTGACTCTAACATGTTCATTAAAAATGTGTATGTGCGTGAGTACATGCCTGTAATTGGAGAAAAACAGGATCATATACCAGATCTGAGAAAAAGAGAGTGATTAATTTTGAATTATAATAACACCAGGAGATTTGAAATGAGGTAGAATCATTTTTCTTACAATGATACAATGAATTTCCTAGAAATTACATAAACATTTGGCAGCTAAGGACAATAACACCTCACCTGAGCCCCTGTACACATCACAGGTAGCAGTACACTGGGAGATGTTATGCCATATCTATGGCCACCAAAAATCCTGAAAGGTAAATTTACCATCTGTGGAAGAACATTGGTGACATGCTGACATGTTGCATGGAAAGAGGTACAGAACTCAAGTTGGTTTCCTTCATCAAATTGTATAGCCAGCTCTTTCATTCATGCATACCCCGTTCTCCCTACATCCCTCAATGACACCTACTGCCTAATCTTTTGAAGAATATGCTAGTGTGATTATAGGTCTCAGAAAACTAGATTCTATATAGTCCTCTGTTTGTCCATGTCTGATTATCTCAACAGCACTTTAAATTTGAGGGCAGCTCAAGTGGCCTCAACTCCCCCTTGTTATTTGGGTTTATCTGACAAGGTCACTTAAAGCTGCTGGACTATATAACTAACAGCCCTTGGCCTCTGTGACAGTAAGGTTTAGGACAGTAGGGTTTAGACTGCATTTTTCCTGATGCTAAAGACCCAAGTACTTCAGCAACTTTATCAGTGGCAATAACCTCCCACCCCAACAGTATTACCAATGATGAAAAAGATGTGTACCTAGTCCTCTTCTCCCAGGTCCTTTGGTTACCTGATATTTCTTTGTTTCCCTCCAAGGCACGGACATTCAGGAGAGAAATATGCTCAAAACTGTAGTAAAATGAACATGGCCTATTTGTTATAAGACTGAACTGGGTTTGGCCCCTGTTTGCCTTTAACTTATTTAGATGAACTTCTGGAAAGATCCATACATCTATCTAATCTGTCTCTTTCTGATCTATACTTTTACAGTCATGTTCACCACATTTCCCCTGACTAAATGCCTCTTGAAGAAAAAAGCTGCACCCCTGAGATCACTCTTGCATTTCTGTTACCTTCCTGAAGGTGGGGTGGAGGTAACAATTCTATCCCTGTTTCTAAATACCTTTTGTAATAACTCCTCTGCTTAGATTCAACAACTCTCCCACTCTCCAGTTTTGAGGCCTTGACTGGGCCCCCTTAATGAACTTTAGTTTTCAGAATCTCCTCTGCAAAGCTCTAGGCATCCACTGGCCTTGGTTGCCAAGCCACAATTTCTCCTTAGGTGTTATGGCTCAGAGAAGTTTCCTCTAACAACTTTAGCTAAACCAGAACCCATTCCATCAATCTGTCCTCTTATACAACTTTACAGTTTCTTGTTAGCACTATGCATCATGATTGTTGTTTTTTATTCATTTATTTATTTTTGCTTGTATATTTTCTGCACTGGAATAGGATTTCCACCTTCGTGGACTTTCTCAATTGCATTCTCCACTAAATGACCAGTGCCTAGAATAGAGCTTAAGACATAGTAGATGTCCAGTAAATATCTGTTGGGTGTAGGAATGAATTAAATTGCAGATGGATCCTGTCCCAAGGTCACTGATAATTGGTACTGAAAAAGTATTTTCCCCCCTTTGTCCAACCCCATATCCCATTAACCTTGATGTCAGCTTTGGAGTCTCTGCAAGTGTTTTCTTGGGTATTGTAGGTTTTTATGTTCTTCTGTGTTTTCCTAAATCTTATGTTTCAAAATATTTTCTCTCTTCTCTCAGCTAACTTTGAGGAAGAAATTGTAGAGGGTAGAGAAAAAGGAAGTATTAGGCAGAAGGGCTGTTAGAAAATGTTCTTGAAAAGCATTTTCCCGCGGGGAGGCAGTATAGTGTTCAATAAGGAGCATGGGTTTTAGAGTCAGAATTGCAAGCTCAAGTCCTAGCATAATCAGATTTTTTAGTAGCTTGGTGGCTATGGGCAAGTTGTGTAAATCCTCTGTGCATTATCTACAAACTGGGGTCAATAATAGCATTTGCCTCTGTTACTGAGTCCAAGCTCATTCTACTCATTGCCAATAAATCAAGAGATGGGGTGTTGGGGCAAGGAATAACGACTTTATTCGGAAAACCAGGAGTACAAGAAGATGGCAGAAATATGTCCTAGAGGACCATCTTCCCAGGGTCTGGATGCTAATTTCTTTTATAGAATAAAGACGGGGGTGGTGTGGAGGGAAGGAAAAAAGGCCATAAGTTGTTGCAAATATCTCTTGGTTTCAGCCAGACTCCAGGAGATGTGTTAATTTCTTCTTTCCTGTAGCTATTCACAGGTGGGCTGGCTCAGGATGTTTCCTGTGAGCTGAAATGGTATTTTTAGTTTTACATTCAGGCATGGGGGACAGGGTTCTTAGAGATGGGCCATTATGTTTACTTTAACCTGTAGGCAAATCCTTTTATGATTAACTTGTAGCAAAAGCAATAGAAAACAAAGGTTAAAGTAAAAGAAACAGATATAATACGGAGTCATATAGGGCTCTTGTGAGGATTAAATGACTTAATACATATAATAACAATGTTAATTCTCTCCCTGCTTTTGTGTATCTTATCTCCTGATTTTCTTTTCTTACCTAGCTTTCCATAAGGAAAACCAGTATATTTCCACAGGTGAGATACGTAATACTTTGCTGCCCCAACACTGCCCCCCTGCCCTACTCATACCTCAATTCTAGTAAAAACAAAACCCTAAAAAATAAAAACCACACATAAAATCTAGACAGTCCAGTCTGAAAAGGATTCAGACAGCTCTCCTAAAACAATGTCTTCCTTGCTTGGTAAACTTTACACACAAAAGTCCCCTTAGCAAACACTGCAGCTCTTTCACAACCTTTACAGCCTTCCCCCAAAGAGAAATTCACAAGAGTGATTCTCAAAGTATACTGTCTACTGAAAAAAATGCACAACCTAAAAGTTAAGAGTTGTTTTGTTTGGTGGACTTTCTGAGGATTTCATGCCTGGGAGTTAGCCTCCCAGATAGTTCTGAGGGACTGCTCTGAAGAAGTAAGGGAGGATCCAGGATATATAGGAGTTTTGCAACAAAGACCAGGTAGTAGGAACATCAAAAGATTGCTGTTTATTTTATTTATTTTTTCACTGGAGTATAGTTGCTTTACAATGTTGTGTTAGCTTCTGCTGTACAGCAAAGTGAATCACACACACACACACACACACACACACACACACGCACACACACACACACACATATATATATATATATATACCCTCTTCCTTGGATTTCCTTCACATTTAGTCCACCACAGAGCATTGGGTAGAGTTCCCTGTGCTATACAGTCTGTTCTTATTAGTTATCTATTTTATACACAGTAATGTATATATGTCAATGCCAATCTCCCAATCCATCCTACCCCTCTTCCCCCCTGGGTATCCAAACGTTTGTTCTTGACGTCTGAGTCTCTATTTCTGCTTTGTAAATAAGTTCACCTATACAATTTTTCAAGATTCCACATATAGGTATTAATACACAATACTGGTTTTTTCATTTCTGACTTACTCTGTATGACAATCTCTAGGTACATCCACATCTCTGCAAATGGCACAATTTTGTTCTTTTTTTTTTTTACAGCTGAGTAATATTCCATTGTATATATGTACCACATCTTCTTTACTCATTCCTCTGTTGATGGACATTTAGGTGGCTTCCATGTCCTGGCTATTGGAAGTAGTGCCACAATGAACAATGGGGTGCATGTATTATTTTGAATTATGGTATTCTCCGGGTATGTGCCCAGGAGTGGGATTGTTGGGTCACATGTTAGTTTTATTTTTAGTTTTTTAAGTAAGCTCCATACCTCTCTCCATAGTGGCTGTATCAATTTACATTCCCACTGAAAACGTAAGAGGGTGCCCTTTCTCCACACCCTCTCCAGCATTTATTGTTTGCAGATTTTTTGATGATGGCCATCTGACTGGTGGGAGGTGATACCTCATTGTAGTTTTGACTTGCATTTCTCTAATGATTCATGACGTTGAGCATCCTTTCATGTGTTTGTTGGCAATCTGTATATCTTCTTTGGAGAAATGTCTATTTAGGTCCTCTGCTATTTTTGGATTGGGTTGTTTGGTTTTTGGATATTGAGCTGCCTGAGCTGCTTGTAAATTTTGGAGATTATTCCTTTGGCAGTTGCTTCATTTGCAAATAATTTCTCCCATTCTTACGGTTGTCTTTTCATCTTGTTTATGGTTTCCTTTGCTTTGCAAAAGCTTTTAATTGTCATTAGGTCCCATTTGTTTATTTTTGTCTTTATTTCCATTTCTCTAGGAGGTGGATCAAAAGGATCTTGCTGTGATTTATGTCATAGAGTGCTCTGCCTTTGTTTACCTCTAAAAGTTTTATACTGTCAGGCCTTATATTTAGGTCTTCAATCCATTTTGAGTTTATTTTTCTGTACGGTATTAGGGAGTGTTATAATTTCATTCTTTTACATGTAGCTGTCCAGTTTTCCCAGCACCACTTATTGAAGGGGCTGTCTTTTCTCCATTGTATATTCTTGCCTCCTTTACGAAAAATAAGGTACCCATATGTGTGTGGATTTATCTCTGGGTTTTCTACACTTTTCCATTGATGTATATTTCTGTTTTTGTGCCAGTACCATACTGTCTTGGTTACTGTAGCTTTGTAGTATACTCTGAAGTCTGGAGCCTGATTCCTCCAGCTCCGTTTTTCTTTCTCAAGATTGCTTTGGCTATTTGGGGTCTTTTGTGTTTCCATACAAATTGTGAAAATTTTAGTTCTAGTTCTCTGAAAAATGCTACTGGTAATTTTATAGGAATTGCACTGAATCTGTAGATGTCTTTGGGTAGTATACCCTGTTTCACAATATTGTTTCTTCCAATCAAACAACATGGTGTGTCTCTCCATTTGTATGTGCCATCTTTGATTTATTTCATCAGTGTCTTATAGTTTTCTGCATAAAGGTCGTTTGTCTCCTTATGTAGGTTTATTGCTAGGTATATTATTATTTTTGTTGCAATGGTAAATGGGGGTGTTTCCTTAATTTTTCTTTCAGAATTTTCATCATTAGTGTATAGAATGCAAGAGATTTCTGTGCATTAATTTTGTATCTGGCTACTCTACCAACTTCATTGATTAGCTCTAGTAGTTTTCTGGTAGAGTCTTTACGATTCTTTCTGTATAGTATCATGTCATTTGCAAAGAGGAACAGCTTTACTTTTTCTTTTCTGATTTGTATTCTTTTTATTGCTTTTTTGTCTCATTGCTGTGGCTAAACTTCCAGAACTATGTTGAATAATAGTGGTGAGGGTGGAAAACCTTGTCTTGTTCCTGATCTTAGGGGAAATCTTTCAATTTTTCACCATTGAGAATGATGTTGGCTGTGGGTTTGTCATATACGGCCTTTATTATGCTGAGGTAAGTTCTCTCTATTCCTACTTTCTGGAGGGTTTGCATCATAAACGGGAGTTGAATTTTGCCGAAAGATTTCTCTGCATCTATTGAGATTATCATATGTTTTTTTCTCCTTCAATTTATTAATATGCTTTATCACATTGATTGATTTGTGTATATTGAAGAATCCTTGCATTCCTGGGAGAAACTCCACTTGATCATGGTGTATGATCCTATTAAGGTGCTGTTGGCTAGTATTTTGTTGAGGATTTTTGCATCTATGTTCATCAGTGATATTGGCCTGTAGTTTTCTTTCTTTGTGACATCGTTGTCTGGTTTTGGTATCAGGGTGATGGTGGCCTCATAGAATGACTTTGGGAGTGTTCCTCCCTCTCCTATATTTTGGAAGAGTTTGAGAGGGATAGGTGTTAGCTCTTCTCTAAATGTTTGATAGAATTCGCCTGTGAAGCTATCTGGTCTTGGATTTTTCTTTCTTGGAAGATTTTTAATCACAGTCTGAATTTCAGTTCTTGTGATTGGCCTGCTTATATTTTCTATTTCTTCCTGGTTCAGTCTTGGAAGGTTGTGCTTTTCTAAGAATTTGTCTATTTCTTTCAGGTTGTCCATTTTAATGACATAGAGTTTCTTGTAATAATCTCTCATGATCCTTTGTATTTCTGCCGTGTCAGGGTTTACTCCTCTTTTTTCATTTTTAATTCTATTGATTTGAGTCTTCTCCCTTGTTTTCTTGATGAGTCTGGCTAGTCGTTTATCAATTTTGTTTATCTTCCCAAAGAAACAGCTTTTATTTTTATTGATCTTTGCTATTGATTACTTCATTTCTTTTTCACTTACTTCTGATCTGATGTTTATGATTTCCTTCCTTCTGCTACCTTTGGGGTTTTTTTTGTTCTTCTTTCTCTAATTCCTTTTGGTGTAAGGTTAGGTTGTTTATTTGAGATGCTTCTTGTTTCTTTAGATAGGATTGTATTGCTATATACTTCCCTCTTGGAACTGCTTTTGCTGCATCCCATAGGTTTTGGGTCATCGTGTTTTCATTGTCATTTGTTTCTAGGTATATTTTGATTTCCACTTTGATTTCTTCAGTGATCTCTTGGTTATTTAGTAGTGTATTGTTTAGGCTCCATATGTTTTTATTTTTTAAAGATTTTTTTTCATGTAATTGATATCTTGACTCATAGCATTGTGGTCAGAAAAGATACTTGATACAATTTCAACTTTCTTAAATTTACCAAGGCTTGATTTGTGACTCAAGACATGATCTATCCTGGAGAATGATCCATGAGCACTTGAAAAGAAAGTGTATTCTGTTGTGTTTGGATGGAATGTCATATAAATATCAATTAAGTCCATCTTGTTTAATGTATCATCTAAAGCCTGTGTTTCCTTATTTATTTTCATCTTGGATGATCTGTCCACTGGTGAAAGGTGAATGTTAAAGTCCCCTACTATGATTTTGTTACTGTCGATTTCCCCTTTTATGGCCGTGAGCATTTGCCTTATGTATTGAGATGCTCCTATGTTGGGTGTATAAATATTTACAATTGTTATATCTTCTTCTTGGATTGGTCCCATGATCATTATGTACTGCACTTCTTTGTCTCTTGTAATAGTCTTTATTTTAAAGTCTACTTTGTGTGATATGAGAATTGCTACACCAGGTTTCTTTTGATTTCCATTTGCACGGAATATCTTTTTCCATTCCTTTAATTTCAGTCTGTATGTGTCCCTAGGTCTGATGTGGGTATCTTGTAGACAGCATATACACGGTTCTTGTTGTTTTATCCATTCAGCCAGTCTATGTCTTTTGGTTGGAGCATTTAATCAATTTTTATTTAAGGTTGCTATTGATATGCAGGTTCCTATTACCATTTTCTTAATTGTTTTGTGTTTGTTATTTTAGGTCTTTTCCTTCTCTTGTGTTTCCTGCCCATAGAAGTTCCTTTAGCATTTGTTGTAAAGCTGGTTTAGTGGTGTTGAATTCTCTTAGCTTTTGCTTGTTTGTAATGGTTTTATTTTCTCCCTCGAATCTGATTGAGATCCTTGCTGGGTAGAATAATTTTGGTTGTAGCTTTTTCCCTTTCTTCACTTTAAACATGACCTGTCACTTCCTTCTCGTTTGCAGGGATTCTGCTGAAATATCAGCTGTTAACCTTATGGGGATTCCCTTGTATATTATTTGTTTTTTGCTGTTGTTTCTTTTAATATTTTTCTTTGTGTTTAATTTTTGATAGTTTGATTAATATTTTTCTTGGTGTATTTCTCCTTGGATTTATTCTGTATGGGACTCTCTGTGATTCCTGTGGTTGATGGACTATATCCTTTCCCATATGAGGTACGTTTTCAACTAAAATCTCTTCAACTATTTTCTCAGTCTCTTTCTTTTTCTCTTCTTCTTCTGGGACCCCTACAATTCGAATGTTGGTGTGTTTAATATTGTGTCTTAAGTCTCTGAGACTGTTCTCAATTCTTTTCATTCTCTTTTCTTTATTCTGCTCTGTGGTAATTATTTCCAATATTTTATCTTCCAGGTCACTTATTTGTTCTTCTGCCTCAGTTATTCTGCTATTGATTTCTTTTTGAGAATTTTTAATTTCCTTTATTTTGTTGTTCATCATTGTTTATTTGCTCTTTCCCTCTTGTAGGTACTTTTTAAATGTTTCTTGTACTTTCTCCATTCTATTTCCAAGATTTTGTATCATCTTCACTGTCATTACTCTGAATTATTTTTCAGGAAGACTGCTGATTTCCTCTTCATTTGTTTGTTCTGGTTCGTTTTTACCTTGGTCCTTCATCTTCTGTGTGTTTTTCTGTCTTCTCAGTTTGCTTAACTTACTGTGTTTGAGGTCTGCTTTTCACAGGCTGCACGTTTGTAGTTTACGTTATTTTTGGTGTCTGCCCCCAGTTGCTAAAGTTGATTCAGTGGGCTGTGTAGGCTGCCTGGTGGAGGGGACTGGTGCCTGTGTTCTCATGGATGAGGCTGTATCTCTTCTTTTTGCTGGGAAGGTTTGCATCTGGTGGTGTGTTTTGGGGTGTTTTTGTGACCTTATGATTTTAGGCAGCATCTCTGTTAATGATTGGGGTTGTGTTCCTGTCTTGTTCGTTTTTTTCATAAGGTGTCCAGCACTGTAGCCTGCTGGTTGTTGAGTGGAGCTGGGTCTTAGTGTTGAGATGGAGATCTCTGGGAGAGCTTTCAGTGTTTGATATTACATGGAGCTGGAAGGTCTCTTGTGGACCAATGTCCTGAACTCAACTCTCCCACCTCAGAGGCACAGGGTTGACACCCGGCCGGAGCAACAAGACTCCGTCAGCCACACAGTAGATTACTGGTTGGTTACAAAAGGATGTAATGTATGAGCATCCAGGTTAACAACACGCAGTGGACAAGTATGGGGTAAGGGCATGGAGCTTCCATGTCCTGTGCTAACACCCCACTCTTCCCAAATCTCCCAATGTTCACCAACCAGAAGCTCCAAGAGACTCATTTTAAACTAAAATGAACTCACAGTCTGAAAGTGAAAAGATGGAAAAAATATACCATGCAAACTGAAATATAAAGTTGGGATAGCAATATTTACCTCAGATAAAAATATACTTAAAACAAAGGATTTAACAAAAGACAAATAAGGGCATTACATAATACATAAATAAAAGGGTCAATCCAAGAGCAGGATATATCATTCCTAAATATTTATGCCCTGGATATGAGAGCACATAAATATATAAAAAAATATTAGCAGAAATAGAGGGAGAAATTGATAGCAATAGAATAATAGTAGTGGAATTTAATATCCCACTTACATCGATAGATAGATCATCCAGATATAAAATCAATAGAGAAACTCTGACCTTAAGCAACTCGTTATACCAATAGACCTAATATATAAATACAGAAGTTTCCAACCAAAATCAGCAGAACACACATTCTTTTCAAGTGCACATGGAACATTCTCTGGGAAAGATTATACATTATGTCACCAAACAAGTCTCACTAAATTTAAGAAAGTGTAATCATATCAAGCATCTTTTCCAACGAAGTGATATGAAACTAGAAATTAATTACAAGAAAAGAGTTGGAAAAAAAGTAAATGTGAAGACTAAACAACATGCTACTAAACAACTAATGATTCAACAAACATATCAAAAGGAAATTAAAAAATACTTGAGATAGATGAAAATGAAATCACCACTTTCCAAAATTGATGGGACCCAGCAAAAATGTTTCTAAGAGAAAAGGTTATATCAATACAAGTCTATCTGAAGAAACAAACAAACAAAAAGTATAACTTTATATTTAAAATAACAGAAAGAAAAAAGGCAAAACCCAAAGTTAATGGAAGGAAATTATAAAGATCAGAGTGGAAATCGGGAAAATAAAATCTGAATACGAAACAAAACAAAGCCAAATCAATAGAAAAGATGAATGAAACTAAGAGTTGGTTCTTTTAAAAGATAAGCATCATAAGAGAATACTATGAAAACTATATGCCAACAAATTAGTCAACCTAGACAAAGTGGATAAATTCCTAAAACATAATCTTTCAAGCTTGAATCATGAAAAGTAGAAAATCTAAAATGACTGAGTCCTAGGAATGAAATTGAATTTGTAATAAAAACTATTCCAACAATCAAAAGTCCAGGTCCACATGTTAAATTCTACCAAACACTTCAGAAAAGTTTAATATCTATCCTTCTCATTTATTCCAAAAAATTGAAGAGGAAGGAATGCTTCCAAACTCATTTTATGAGACCAGGATTACTGTGAGACCAAAAATAGACAAAAACAGTACAAAAAGAGAAAATTGCAGGTCAATATCACTAACAGACATAGATGTAAAAAATTCTCAAGAAAATATTAGCAAGCCAAATTCAACAATATATTAAAAAATCACACATATTGATCAAGTAATATTCCAGGGGAGCAAGAATTAACATCTGAAAAATCAATCAATGTTGTACACCACATTAACAAAACAGTTGATTATAATCAGATAATCATCTAAATAGCATATGATGAAATTCAACATCCATTTAAGGAAAAAGAATCTCAACAAAGTGGGTATCAAAACATACCTCACCATAATAAAGGCTATATATGAAAAATTCACAGCTAACATCATATTCAATGGAGGAAAGATTAAAGCTTTTCTTGTAAGATCAGGAACAAGGCAAGTATTTCCTCTATCATCAGTTTTATTCAGCATAGTACTGGAAGTCCTAGTCACAGCAAATAGACAAGAAAAAGAAATAATAGGATTGGAATGAAAAAAGTAAAACTGTCACTATTTGCAGATGACATGATACTATATATAGAGAACCCCAAAGACTCCACTGAAAAACTATTGGAAGTAATAAATGAATTCAGTAAAGTTGCAGGATACAAAATTAATTTGTAGTTATCAGTTTCATTTCAATATGCTAATAACAAACTATCAGAGTGATAAATGAAGAAAAAAATCCCATTTACAATTGCATGAAAAAGAATGGAATACCTAGGAGAAAATCTAACCAAGAAGGTAAGAGACCTGTACTCTGAAATCTATAAGACATTTATGAAACAAATAAATGGAAAAATATCATGTTCATGGATTGGAATAATCAGTATTAATAAAATGTCCATAATACACAAAACAATGCACAAATTTAATACTATCCTATCAAAATATCAATGGCATTTTTCAGAGAACTACAACAAATAAAATTAAAATTTGTATGAAAGTACAGAACCCTAAAATAGCCAAAGCACTCTTGAGAAAGAAGAACATAACTGGATTTATCAAGTGCCCAGATTTCAAACTATACTACAAAGCTATAGTAATCGAAACAGTATGGTACTGACACAAAAACAGAAATATAGATCAATGGAACAGAGTAGAGAGCCTAGAAATAAGCCCAAATTATATGGTCAATTAATCTATGGCAAAGGAAGCAAGAATATATAATGGGGAAAAAAGCAGTCTCTTTGATAAATGGTGTTGGGAAACATGGACAACTACAAGCAGAAGAATGAAACTGGACCATTTTCTTATACTATATATAAAATTTAACTGAAAATGGATTAAACTTAATATAAGTCCTGAAAACAGAAGAATCCTAAAAGAAACATAGGCAGTAATCTCTTTGACATTGGCTTTAGAACCTTTTTTTTCCTTTGATATGTGTCCTCAAGTAAGTGAAACAAAAGCAAAAATAAACAAATGGGACTACATCAAACTATTGATAAAAAGCTTTTGCAGAACAAAGGAAACCACCAGTAAAGCATAAAGGAAACCTCTTGAATGGGATAAGATATTTGTAAAGGTTATATCTGATAAGGGATTTATATATCTGATAAATACATAAAAGCTCATACAACTCAATATCAAATAAAACAAAAATCTAATAAAAAATAACCATTTTTCCAAAGAAAATATACAGATAGCCAACAAGCACATAAAAAGATGTTCAACCTCACTAATCATCAGGGAAATACAAAACAAAAACCACAGTAAGACACCACCTCACTCCTGTCGGAATGGCTATTATCAAAAAGAAGAAATAATAAATGTTGTTTAGATGTGGGGAAAAAGCTATCCTCATGCACTGTTGGTGGGAATATAAATTGGTGCAGCCACTATGGAAGGCAATATGGAAGTTCCTTCTTTGTAATGTATAAGAATATCAAATCACTATGTTGTACACCTGAAACTAATATAATATGGTATGTCAATTATAATTTAATTAAAAATAAATAAAAGAAAGAAAAGGAATGAAACAGGAAATATTACTATAGACCTTGAAGATAAGAATACAATGAACAATTCTATGTTCACATTTGATAACTCAGGATAAAAGGACCAATTCCTTGGAAAATACAAACTACTACATCTCATCCAATATAAAACATAATTTGAATAGGACTATAACTATTATGGAAATTGAATTCATAATTTTAACTCCAGAAAAAAATAATCTTTAGGTCCAGAAACTTTCACTGGGCAATTCTACCAAATATTTATGAAGAATTACGTTAATTCTACACTTTTTCTTCCAGAAAATAGTGGAGGAAGGAACACTTTTCAATTTATTGAATTAAGTCAGTATTACTCTGATACCCAGTCACACATAGTATGTAGAAATAATACTACAGATTAATATTCCTCATGAATATAAGTGCAAAAATCCTTAACAGAATGTAGGCAAAGAGAACTGAGTTATATATACATATAAAAGTTGTGTAATGATCAAGTGGGTTTAATCCAGTAATGCAAGACTGGTTCAATATTTGAGAAACAATCACTGTAATCCTCGAAATTAACAGATTAAGAAAGACAAAACACAACAATTGATGCAAAAACTATTTGCAAATTTGACACCCATTTTGTGATAAACACTCTCAGAAAGTTAGGAATAGAGGAAATTACCTCAAATTGATCAAGAACATCTGCAAGAGATCTACAGCTAATTTATACTTAATGATAAAAAACTGAATGCTTTCCCCTTAAGATAAGGTGAAAGGTAAATATATTCACTCTCACCACTCTTATTCAAAACAATGCTGGAAGTCTGAGGTACAGCAATAAGGCAAGGAAAGGAAATAAAATGCATACAAATTGGAAAATAAGAAACCGTTTTTGGGAATGTAAATTTGTTCAGCCACTATGGAAAACAGTATGGAGTTTCCTTAAAAAAATAAAAATAGAGTTAGCATATGATCCAGCAATCCCACTCTTGGGCATATATACGGGGCAGCTCTAATTTGAAAATATAAATGCATGCAATGTTCATAGCAGCACTATATACAATAGCCAAGACATGGAAGCAACCTAAACGTCCATTGACAGATAATGAAATACTACTCAACTATAAAAAAGAATAAAATAATGCCATTTGCAGCAACATGGATGGAACTAGAGATTATCATACTAAGTGTGATTAAGTCAGACAAAGACAAATATCATATGATATCACTTATATGTGCGATCTAAAAACTGATACAAATGAACTTATTTACAAAACAGAAACAGACTCACTGACATAGAAAACAAACTATGGTTACAAAAGGGGAAAGGGGGGAGGGATAAATTAGAATTTGGGATGAGCAGATACAAACTACTATATATAAAATAGATAACAAGGTCATACTGTATAGCACAGGGAACTATATTCAATATCTTGTAATAAACTATAATGGAAAAGAATCTGAGAAAGAATATATATATACATATATATATATATATATATATATATATATATATATATGAATCACTGCTGTATACCAGAAACTAACACAATATTTTAAATCAATTACAATTAAATTTTTTTTAAAAATGGAAAAATTTCTACCCCTATTTGAAGATGATTGTCTATATAGAATATTCAAGGAATTTACGGAAACCATAACTAATAACTGAGTTTAGTAAAGTTGCAAGATAAAAGATAAAGTCAACTGTAAAACGGAACTTCTCTGGTGGCACAGTGGATAAGAATCTGCCTGCCAATGCAGGGATCATGGATTCAATCCCTGGTCCGGGAAGATCCCACATGCCATGGAACAACTAAGCCTGTGTACCACAACTACTCAGCCCCCGCCACAACTACTGAAGCCTGCACGCCTAGAGCCCATGCTCTGCAACAAGAAGCCACTGCAAAGAGAAGCCCATGCACCAGAATGAAGAGTAGCACCTGCTCTCCACAACTAGAGAAAGCCCGTGCGCAGCAACTAAGACCCAATTCACCCAAAAATAATAAAATTAAATCTTAAAAAAAATCTACTTTACTGTGTCTATTTATTTAAATGTTAATCTTATCTGGAAATACTATCAAAGACACACTCAGAAATAATATTTAATCTGGACAACCTGTGGCACAGTAAAGTTAACACATAAAATTAACCGTCATAATTCCATCCTTTGTCTACTTGGCACCCAAATGCATCTCCTTAATCCACACTTAATCTCCCACCCCCCCCAAACCAAGACAATAACATGGTCATAATTCCACCTAACATGATACAACTATTATGTATACAACTGAAAATACACTAACCCCTTCCCCAGAAGAGGACATAAAGTTCTTGAGTGTTGTTTACCCTTCTCATTGATATCCTATAGTATTAATAAAATTAATAACACAAATATTATAATGTAAAGCCAATACATATTATGTTACATAATAAGGGAATAAGGGAGGGAAGAAATAAAAGATACATATACACACAGATTAACAGGATCAAATATTCATGACAATCACAGTCGTTGTTTCTGTAACAGGTCACATGGCTGTAGCTGGTATTTATAACTACCTTCTTCCACTACCTACTCAGTATTCCCTTTGCCTTCAGCAAGCACCTCATCTGATCATGGTTCTTTACCTGGTGTAGTGGCCCAAACCTTTATTCCCTGAAGGGTCTGGGTCATTAGTAATTATACCTGAGTTAGATTGTTGTACTTTTTTGCTAACTTTTATCACAGGGCATGGTAATACCAAAAGACCCTCTAAGGGATCACTCAAATTCCAGAAATACCCTTACTTACCTCCATTGTGGAGTAGCAGTCCAATTTTCCCTTAGTAGTCAGGATCAGTCACCCCAGTCAACACTGTAACTCCCTTATTTGCCTGTTGATTCAGAAGCATGAGGAGCTCAAAGTGGATGGGAGTCTTAACTTCCAGTTCAATGGAATTATTGTTGTGTCTCTTGGTGGAAAAATTCTTCTTTTTTTAAACAAAGACCTCTAGGTCAGCAGAGCATAAGGTCATGGGGACAGGAAACACATTTAGCTAGTGGGTAACTAAGGGTAAAAGTGAATGGTGCAACCCCCATGTCCACCCCTTGATTCCTGGACCTGCGAATCCTTGCTATGGGAGAAACAACACTATGTGTTGGATGCTGATTAAGAGCATATACAAAGCCCTGGAAAACCTTGCCCCAGCCCTGCAAGGTATTACCATCTAGATAGCACTGCAATTGGATCTTCAAAAGGCCATTACACTGCTCTATCAAGCCACCTGCTTCAGAATGGTGGGAAACATGCTAAGACCAGTGAATTCATGAACATGGGCCCATTACCACAGTTCTTTTCCTGTGAAATGAGTCCCTTGATTAGAGGCAATGCTGTGTGGAATACCATCATAGTGGAGAGGACATTCTGCAAGCACCCAGATGGTAGTTTTCTCAGAATCTTGTGTACAAGGAAGGCAAATCTGTATCCAGAGTGTCTATTCCTGTAAGAACAAAATGCTCCCATGATTGAAGTTGTCTAATGTAATCAACCTGCCACCAGGTAAAGGGATGATCCCCCTGGGAATGGTGCCATATCAGGGATTCAATTTTGATCTCTACTGCTGGCAGATTGCACACTCAATTGTGACCGTTGCCAGGTAAGCCTTGGTGAGTAAAAGTCCTTGTAGCTGGGCTCATGCATATCTCCATGTCTGCTACAGCAGGGGAAAGAAGATGACTGGTATCCACAGAATAGGTCATTCTATCCATTTAATTACTAAAATCCTCCTCTGCTGAGGTCAGTTGTGGGCAAAATTCATATGGAACACAAATATCCTCACATTTTTTGCCCATTCAGAGAAGTCTATCCACATACTTCTTTCCCAAATTTCCTTGTCACCAGTTTTTCAATCATATTCTTTCCAAGTTCCTGACCTTCCAGGTAACACTTTGGTTACAGCCCATAAAAATATATATAATCACAAATATTTGTGCTGTTCCTCCTTTGAAGCAATGTGAACAACCAAGAGCACTGTATGCAGTTCTTCCCACTGGGTGGATTTTCCTTCACCACTTTACTTCAGTGATCTCCCAGAAAGGAGCTGTAGTGCTGGAGCTTTTCACTGCATATGGTGATGCCTGCATAACCTGCAGAACAATTTGTAAATGATAGTTTACAAATTCTTCTCTTCCTCCATAAACTGATCATAGGGAACCCCCCTTAAAACTATACGTACAGGCTGGGAGAGACAAGGCAGTGTAGCAGGAATGGGGACCATGGACATTTGAGCCACTTCTTCATGTAACACGTGTATGCTTTAAGGTCCTGATCCATTTGATGATGAAGTGCTACTGTGCACAACCAACTTTATGGATTGGTGGATCAAGTAACATCCAGTTCTTAAGAGGCAACTCAGTTTACATGGTAATTTGGTAGCCAATATTTAACTGCTCAATCTCTACTAAGTCCCAGTGCAGGATAAGAGCTGTTTCTCAAAAAAAAAAAAAAAAAAAAAAAAAAAAGAGTAGTTATCTGCAGAGAATGGCTTAAAGATCCTACGAACTGGCATTGTGATTCACTTATATGTAGGGGTCTGCCAAACAGCATCCCCTTCTGCCACTGCCACTCCAAGTACCACTGGACCTGCTATATCATATAGCCCAAGTGACAGAGCAACTTGCACAGTATGGACCTGTTGGAGAGCCATCTCCTGCTATGGACCTCACTAAAAACTAGAAGATTTTTGGATCACTTGGTAAATGGGCCGGAGTAACACACCCAAATGTGGAATATGTTGCCTCTAAACTTCAAAGAGACTCGCTAGGCATTATGCCTTTTTGTTGCTGTTGTTGTTGTATGAAAGGATGAAGATCCCTTCACTATAGAAGGGATATCTCCACATGCTCCACACCACCAAGGAGGTAAAAATCAGTACACTGAAAACTATAAAACAATGATGAAAGATGTTGAAGACACAATAAATGGAAAGATATCTTTATGTTATTTTATTCATTTTTGGCTGCTTTTGGTCTTCATTGTGGCATGCAGGTTTTCTCTAGTTGTGGTGAGCAGGGGCTTCTCTTAGTTGTGGTGTGTGGGCTTCTCATTGCAGTGGCTTCTCTTGTTGCAGAACACAAGCTCTAGGTGCATGGGCTTCAGTAGTTGTGGTGTGCAGGCTCAGTAGTTGTGGCTCATGGATTTAGTTGCTCTGTGGCATGTGGGATCTTCCTGGACCAGGGCTCAAACCTGTGTCCCCTGCATTGGCAGGTGGATCCTTAATCACTGCACTACCAGGGAAGGCCCAATGGAAAATATCTTGAGTAAGAATAACACAGCTGAAGGCATCAAATGCTGTAACTTCAAACTATATTACAAAGCTATAGTATTCAAAATAGTAATGGTACTGTCATAAAAATAAACACATATACCAAAGGAACAGAGTAGAGAACCCAGAAATAAACCAACACGTATAAGATTAACTAATTTTCAACAAAAGTGCCAAGAGTAAACAATGGGGAAAGGATAGTCTCTTCAATAAATGGTGTTTGGAAAACTGTATATATAGATGCAAAAAGTGAAGTTTTAACCCTGTCTTACAACATTCACAAAAATTAACTCAAAATGGATTTAAGACTTTAGCCTGAAACTGTAAAACTCTTAGAAGAAAACAGTGGAAAAACGTCTTGACATTGGTCTTGGTAATAATTTCTTGAAAATGACACCAAAAGCATAGGTAAAAAAGGAGAAACTAGTGGAACTATATCAAACTAAATTTTTTTTTACAGCAAAGGAAACAACAACATTAAAAAGTTAAACCACAGAATGGAAGAAAATATTTGAAAACCATAGAGAGTTACTACCCAAAATACATAAGGAACACATACAAGTCAATAGCAAAAAACCCCAATAACCAAATTAAAAGGTGGGCAAAGCCCCTGAATAAACATTTTTCCAAAGAAAACATACAGTTAGCCAACATGTATATGAAAAAATGCTCAATATTACAAATCATCAGGGAAATGTAAATAAAAACCACAATAAGATAACACTTCATGTATGTTAGGATTGCTATTATGAAGAAGCAAAAATAACTTTGAGGTATATGAGGAGAAAAGTGAACCCTCGGGCACTGTTGGTGGAAATGTAAATTTTTATAGCCACTGTGGAAAACAGTGTGAAGATTCCTCAAAAAATTAAAAATGGAACTACCATATGATCCAGAAATCCCACTTCCAGGGTTATATTTGAAGAAAATATAATTACTATCTCAGAGACATCTGTACCCTCATGTTTACTGCAGCATTATTCACAATAGCCAAGACATGGATACAACCCTGTGTTCTAAATGATGCTAAATGAAATAAGTCAGATAAGAGAAAGACAAATATTGCATGATATCACCTATATGGGGAATCTAATAAAAAAAGATGAACTCATAGTAACAGAATATAATGGTGGTTTCCAGAGGCTGGGGGTTGAGCGGGAAGAGGGAGATATAAATCAATGGGTAAAGGGACTTCCCTGGTGGTGCAGTGTTTAAGACTCCACACTCCCAATGCAGGGAGCCTGGCTTTGATCCCTGGTCAAGAAACTAGATCCCACATGCATGCTGCAACTAAGAGTTCACATGCCACAACTAAGGAGGTGGCAAGCTGCAACTAAGGAGCCCACTGGCCGCAACTAAGGAGCCCACATGCTGCAACTAAGACATGGTGTAACCAAATAAATAAATAATAAATTAAATTAAAAAAAAGAAAATTAACTGAAATCTGCAAGTTCAAAAGTTGAAATTCTCAACTCTGAAATAAACAGAGTCTTATTTTTTTTTTAAAGAAATCAATGGTACAGTTTTTCAGTTTAAAGATGAATAAGATCTGGAGACCTAATGTACAACATGGTGAACTTCAGTAAATAATATTATATTGTATACTTGAAATTTATTAAGAAAATAGATCATAAGCATTCTCACACACACCAAAAATGTTAACTATTAATGATAGATATATTAATGAGTTTAATTGTAATATTAAATTGTAATATTTCATAATGTATACATACATCTAAATATCACTTTGTACTATATATATATATACATTTTATATATACACAGAAATCGTATATGTCAAAAATAAATAGGAGGAGGAGTCAAGATGGCGGAATAGGAGGATATAGAATTCATTGCTCCTCACGTGTACATTAAGAAAGAAGAAAAAGAGAAAAAAGGAATCAAAAAAGGGACCAGCAAACCTGGTGGGAAGCTGAAGGTGAAGGGAGGTCCCTGCACTCAGAAAAACTCCCTCACGGTGGGGAAATCAGTTGGGACAGAAAAGGACACTTGGGGGATCAGAGGAGAATGCAACAGATGGTCTGTGGAAGACAGGACAAAGTAAGAACTGCACGCATGATCTACACTGCAACTCTGCACATTCCAACCAGAGTTGTGAGTCTCCTGTTTCAAAGGCAGAATTGGTGCTGGAAAGTGTGGTTTGGAGTGTGGACCCAGGGAGGGGACAGATGTTGGCTGGGAAAATACAGCCTGAAGGGACAGGAGTAAGGAGCTCCACATCCAGGAAAGTCTACAGAAAGAGTCCGAGACACCATAGAAGGAAAACGTGATGGTTGATGGATGCGCAAGGTACAGAGACACCATTACAACCCCTTTCCACACCCACCAGCTTCTTCTGCCTCTGCAGGGACTGGGAGAGGCTCCCATCTGAGCAATCCCTCCCACCACTCAGGTCAGTGTATCCTCTGCCCACGTGCACTCCATGGGCCTGAGTGTCACCCATCCCAAAGCCTCCTTGGAAATCAGCCCTGGGCACCCCTGCCTGGTATGAGAGACCACCGATGCTGCCAGGGGCTGAGTGCTAAAGTGTGCAGTTGGGTAAACAGATCCAGGGAGAGGAACACTGTTGGCTATGCAGATACAGTAGAGGGGATGGGAGTGAGGGGATGTGTGGCTGGGAATGCCCCTAGAGGAAGCATGGTCTGCCTGGAAAGTGAAGTTCCATTGTTGAGAGGTGTGTGTGGGGGGGGCAGGGCCACCACTGCCCCCACATGCCAGCTACTGCCTCCTTGTGAACTGGGAGGGTCTCCACCCAGAGCAAGCTCACCACAGTCTGCTGCAACTGCCTGCTTCTCCCTGCCACTGCAGGCAACTCACATACGTCCCAATTGTGCCTGCCGTACCCCTCCCAGGCCTGAGTGAGTAAGTGTGTCCCAAGAAGCTACTGCTTTTGCCCCCTCTCTCTTCAGCAAGGAAAGATGACTGAGTGTGGCGCACATACAGAAGTGGGATCAAAACTGAAGGTGAGCCCCAGGGGCAGTGTGACTAAGGAAGAGGAACGGAAATCTTTCTGTGCAGCTGCACAATCCACAGATTAAATCTCTGAGATTGGCTTGGTAAATCCTACATCTGTGGAATATCTGAATAAACAAAGAGTGTTCCCACAAAGGAGACTGATGTAGCCTTCACAGCAGTGGACTTTGGGGGCAAATACACATGAGACTCAGGCCAGGTCAGAGCCTCAGCTGGCTCCACAGTGCCCACAGCAGATCCAGAGACTTATCTAGAGGTACTGGAAGGCCTCCTGGGAAGGCAGGGATTGGCTCTGGCTCACTGTGTGGGCAATGACACTGACAAAGGAGGCTCTAGGAAAATATTCTTATTAATATTATTATTTATTTGTTTGTTTCAGTTCATTCAGCTGTTGGCATTGTTACTTTTATCTTTTATTTTTAGTTTTAATTTTTTGATATATATATATATTTATTTTTCTATTTTTACTTAACTTTTTGTTTTTTGGTGGCTTTTTGCTTGTTTTTGGTCTTTGTTTTTTATTTTATTTTTTCTTTATTATTTTGATTGCTTTTATATGTATATTTTATGTTTTCCTCATTATTTTTGTTATTCATTTGCTTTCTGTTTTTGTATTATTTTTCTTTTTTTTTGTTTCTGTTAGTTTAGTCCTTACTGACTGTTCTCATTATTGAATTCTTTTGTTTGTACTCTTCTATTTTTCTTGTTTATTTTTCATTTTTCTGTGTGTGTGTGTGTGTTGTGTTGTTGTTGGTGCTGTATGTTTGCTGTTGTTTTTGCTGTTTGCCTTGGATTTTGTTTGTCTGTTTCTTTTCTTTTCTCTTCTTTTCTTTCTTTTTTTTATGGCTGAATTGTGCGGCTTGTGGGCTTTTGGTTCCCCAGTCAGGAGTTGGACCTGGGCCTCCAGGGTGGGCATGCTGAGAATTACAAGGCTCAGGCAATATTAATCAGCGTGTGTGCTTCTGGAGGTATCCATATTAACACCAAGACCCGGCCCCACACAACTGCCTCCAGCCTCCAGTGCTGGACGCATCACACCAAACAACCAGCAAGACAGGAACACAGACACACCAATCAGCAGACAGGCTGTCTGAAGTCGTACTAAGCTCACAGGCACCCCTAAAAAGACCACCTGATGCAGCCCTGCCCTTCAGAGTGAAGAAACACAGCTCCACACCAGAGCACAGGTAACAGTCCCTCCCACCAGGAAGCTTACATAAGCACCTGGAACAGCTTTACTCACCAGAGGACAGAAAAAAGAAGCAAGATGAACTACAACCCTGCAGCCTGTACAAAGGAGATGATAAACACAGTAGGTTAGACAAAATGAGATGACAGAGAAATTTGTTGCAGACAAAGGAGGAAGGTAAAATCCCACAAGACCAAATAAATGAAGAGGAAAGAGGCAATCTACTTGAATAAGAATTCAGAGTAATGATAGTAAAGATGATCCAAGTTCTCAGAAATAGAATGAAGGCACGGATCAAGAAGATACAAGAAATGTTTAATAAGGACCTAAAAGAACTAATGAAGAAACAAACAGTGATGAACAACACAATAACTGAAATGAAATATACACTAAAAGGAATCAGTAGCTGAATAACTGAGGCAGAAGAATGGATAAGGGAGCCAGAAGATAGAATGATTGAAATAACTGCTGAGGAGCAGAATAAAGAAAAAAGAATCTAAAGAAATGAGGACAGTCTCAGAGACCTCTGGGACAGCATTAAACAACAAACATTCAAATTATAGGGGTCCCAGAAGAAGAAAAGAAAGGAAAAGGACCAGAGAAAATATTTGAAGAAATTATTCTCAAAAACTTCCCTAACATGGGAAAGGAAATAGTCAATCAAGTCCAGGAAGCACAGAGAGTCCCATACAAGATAAACCCAAGAAGAAACACACGAAGACAAATATTAATCGAACTAACAAAAATTAAATACAAAGGAAATAATATTAAAAGCAGCAAGGGAAAAGAAACAAATAAACTGCAAAGGAATCCCCATGAGTTTATCAGCTGATTTTTCAACAGAAACTCAACAGGCCAGAAGGGAGTTGCAGGACATATTTAAAGTGATGAAAGGGAAAAACCTACAACAAAGATTACTCTACACAGTAAGGATCTCATTCAGATTCTACAGAAGTCAAAAGCTTTACAGACAAACAAAAGCTAAGAGAATTCAACACCACCAAACAAGTTTTACAAGAAATTTTAAAGGAACTTCTCTAGGCGGAAAAAACAAGAGAAGAAAAAGACCTACAAGAACAAACACAAAACAGTTGAGAAAATGACAATAGGATCATACATATCTATAATTACCTTAAATGGGAAAGATAACCCTCAGAATGGGAGAAAATATTTGCAAATGAAACAATGGACAAAGGATTAAACCCCAAAGTATAAAAACAGCTAACAGAGCTCAATATAAAACAAAAAACAATCTAATTTAAAAATGGGCATAAGATCTAAAGAGTCATTTCAAAAAAGAAGACATACAGATGGCCAAGAGGAACATGAAAAAGTGTTCAAAATAAATAATTATTAGAGAAATGCAAATCAAAACTACAGTGAGGTATTACCTCACACTGGACAGAATGGCCGTTATCAAAAAATCTAGAAACAGTAAATGATGGAAAGGGTGTGGTGTAAAGGGAACCCTCCTGCACTGTTGGTGGGAATGGAAATCAATACAACCACTATGGAGAACAGTATGGAGGTCCCTTAAAAAATGAAAAATAGAATTGCCACATGTACCAGCAATCCCACTACTGGGCATATACCCTGAGAAAACCATAAGTCAAAAAGTGTCATGTACCACAATGTTCATTGCTGCACTATTTACAATAGCCAGGACATGGAAACAACCTGAGTGTCCAACACAGATGAATGGATAAAGATGTGGCACATATATACAATGGAATAATAGTCAGCCATAAAAAGAAACAAAATTGAGTTATTTGTAGTGAGGTGGATGGACCTAGAGTCTGTCATACAGAGTAAAGTAAGTCAGAAAGAGAAAAACAAATACTGAAGACCCAGAATAGCCAAAGCAATCTTGGGAAAGAAAAATGGAGCTGGAGGAATCAGGCTCCCTGACTTCAGACTATAATACAATGCTACAGTAATCAAGAGAGTATGGTACTGGCACAAAAACATAAATATAGATCAATGGAAAAGGATAGAAAGCCCAGAGATAAACCCATGCACATATGGTCACCTTTTCTTTGATAAAGGAGGCAAGAATATACAGTGGAGAAAAGACACCATTTTCAATAAGTGGTACTGGGAAACTGGAGAGGTACATGTAAAAGTATGAAATTAGAACACTCCCTAATGCCATGCACAAAAATAAACTCAAATGGTTTAAGACCTAAATGTAAGGCCAAACACTATCAAACTCTTAGAGGAAAACATAGGCAGAACATTCCATGACATAAATCACATCAAGATCCTTTTTGACCCACCACCTAGAGACGTGGAAATAAAAACAAAAACAACCAAATGGGTAAGGCCAGAAACTATCAAACTTTTAGAGGAAAACATAGGCAGAACACTCTGTGACATAAATCACAGCAAGATCCTTTTTGACCCACCTGCTAGAGAAATGGAAATAAAAACAAAAATAAACAAATGGGACCTAATGAAACTTCAAAGCTTTTGCACAGCAAAGGAAACCATAAACAGGACCAAAACCCAACACTCAGAATGGGAGAAAATATTTTCAAATGAAGCAACTGGCAAAGGATTAATCTCCAAAATTTATAAGCAGCTCATGCAGCTTAATAACAAAAAAACAAATAACCCAATCCAAAAATGGGCAGAAGACCTAAATAGACATTTCTCCAAAGAAGATATACAGACTGCCAATAAACACATGAAAGAATGTTCAACATCACTAATCATTAGAGAAATGCAAATCAAAACTACTATGAGATATCATCTCACACCAGTCAGAATGGCCATCATCAAAAAGTCTAGAAACAATAAATGCTGGAGAGGGTGTGGAGAAAAGGGAACTCTCTGGCACTGTTGGTGGGAATGTAAATTGATACAGCCACTGTGGAGAACAGTATGGAGGTTCCTTAAAAAACTACAAATAGAACTACCATATGACCCAACAATCCCACTCCTGGACATATACCCTGGGAAGACCATAATTCAAAAAGAATCATGCACCAAAATGTTCATTGCAGCTCTATTTACAATAGCCTGAAGATGGAAACAACCTAAGTGTCCATCATCGGATGAATGAATAAAGATGTGGCACATATATACAATGGAATATTACTCAGCAATAAAAAGAAATGAAATTGAGCTATTTGTCTTGAGTTGGATAGATATAGAGTCTGTCATACAGAGTTAAGTAAGTCAGAAAGAGAGAGACAAATACCGTATGCTAACACATATATATGGAATTTCAGAAAAAAAACGTCATGAAGAACCTAGGGGTAAGACAGGAATAAAGACACAGATCTACTACAGAATGGATTTGAGGATATGGGGAGCGTGAAGTGTAAGCTGTGACAAAGTGAGAGAGAGGCATGGACATATATACACTACCAAACATAAGGTAGATAGCTAGTGGGAAGCAGCCGCATAGCACAGGGAGATTAGCTCGGTGCTTTGGAACCGCCTGGAGGGGTGGGATGGGGAGGGTGGGAGGAACGGAGACGCGGGAGGGAGGAGGTGTGGGAACATGTGTATATGTAAGACTGATTCATTTTGTTGTAAGGCAGAAGCTGACACACCATTGTGAAGCAATTATACTCCAATAAAGATGTTAAAAACATAAAAATAAACCAATGGGATCTATTGAAACTTAAAAAGTTATGCACAGCAAAGGAAACCATAAACGAGACCAAAAGGCAACCCTCAGAATGGGAGAAAATATTTGCAAATGAAGCAAGTGACAAAGTATTAATCTCCAAAATTACAAGCAGCTCATGCAGCTCAATAACAACAAAAAAAACCCAACCCAATCCAAAAATGGGCAGAAGACCTAAATAGACATTTCTCCAAAGAAGATATACAGACTGCCAACAAACACATGAAAGAATGCTCAACATCATTAGTCATTAGAGAAATTCAAATCAAGACTACAATGAGATATCATCTCACACCAGTCAGAATGGCCATCATCAAAAAATCTAGAAACAATAAATGCTGGAGAGGGTGTAGAGAAAAGGGAACACTCTTGAACTGTTGGTGGGAATGTAAATTGATGCAGCCATTATGGAGAACAGTATGGAGGTTCCTTAAATAACTATAAATAGAATTACCATAGGACCCAGCAATGCCACTACTGAGCATATACCCTGAGATAACCATAATTCACAAAGAGTCATGTACCAAAATGTTCATTGCAGCTCTATTTACAATAACCAGGACATGGAAGCAACCTAAGCATCCTTAAACAAATGAATAGATAAAGAAGATGTGGTACATATATACAATGGAATATTACTCAGCCATATAAAGAAACGAAATTGAGTTATTTGTAGTGAGGTGGATGGACCTAGAGTCTCTCATACAGAGTGAAGTAAGTCAGAAAGAGAAAAACAAATACTGTATGCTAACACATATATATGGAATCTAAGGGAAGAAAAAGGTTATAAGGAACCTATGGATAAGATGGGAATAAAGACACAGACCTACTAGAGAATGGACTTGAGGATATGGGGACAGGGAAGGGTACGCTGTGAGAAAGTGAGACAGTGGCATGGATATATATGCATTACCAAACGTAAAATAGATAGCTAGCGGGAAGCAGCCGTATAGCACAGGGAGATCAGCTCGGTGGTTTGTGACCACCTAGAGGGGTGGGATAGGGAGTGTGGGAGGGAGGGAGACGCAAGATGGAAGAGATATGGGAACATATGTATATGTATAACTGATTCACTTTGTTATGAAGCAGAAACTAACACACCATTGTAAAGCAATTATGCTCCAATAAAGATGTTAAAAAATACTGTATGCTAACGCATATATATGGAATCTAAAAAAAAATGGTTTGTTGTACCTAGTGTAAGGGCAGTAATAAAGATGTAGACATAGAGAATGGAGTTGAAAACACAGGGGTCAAGGGGGAAGCTGGGGCAAAGTGACGGTATCATTGACACATATACACTACCAAATATAAAATAGTTAGCTAGTAGGAAGCAACATCATAGCACAAGGAGGTCAGCTCAGTGCTCTGTGGTGACTTAGAGGAGTGTGATAGGGAGGGTGGCAGGGAGGGCCAAGAAGGAGGGGGTATATGTATGCATATGGTTGATTCACCTTGTTGTACAACAGAAACTAACACAGTATTGTGAAGCAAGTTTACTCCAATAAAGATGTATTACAATAGTTACCTTAAATATAAGCAGATTAAATGGTCCAACCGAAAGACACAGACTAGCTGCATGGATACAAAAACAAGACCCATATATATACTGTCTACAAGAGACCAACTTCAGACCCAGGGACACATATAGATTTAAAGTGAGGGGGTGGAAATAGTTATTCCATACAAATTGGAATGAAAAGAAAGCTGGAGTAGCCGCACTTATATCAGACAAGATAGATTAAAGACTATTACAAGAGACAAGGAAGACACTACATTATCATCAACGGATCAATCCAAGAAGAAGATATAACAATTGTGCATATATTTGCAGCCAACATAGGAGCACCTCAATACATAAAGCATATGCTAACAGCTGTAAAAGGGGAAACTGACAGTAACATAATAATAGTGGGGGACTTTAACACTCCACTTACAGCAATGGACAGATCATCCAGAGAGAAAATAAATAAACACAAGCTTTAAAAAACACAATAGACCAAATAGACTTAATTGTTATTTATAGGACATTCCATACAAAAGTGGCAGGATATAATTTCCTCGGAAGTGCTCATGAAACATTCTACAGGGTAGATCACATCATGGGTCAAAAATCAAGCCTTGGTGAATTTAATAAAATTGAAATCATGTCTAGAATCTTTTCCGACCACAACACTATGAGATTAGAAATCAATTACATGGAAAAAAACTGTAAAAAATACAAACCCATGGAGGCTAAACACCATGTTACTAAATAACAAAGAGATCACTGAATAAATCAAAGAGGAAATTAAAAAATACCTAGAACAAAATGACAAAGAAAACAACATGACCCAAAACCTTTTGGTATGCAGCAAAAGCTGTTCTAAGAGAGAAGATTATAATAGTACAATTTTAAATCAAGAAACAAGAAAAATCACAAATAAACAACCTGACATCACACCTAAAAAAAACTGGAGAAAGAAGAAAAAAAACCCCCAAAGTTAGTAGAAGGAAATTAATCATAAAAATCAGAGCAGAAATAGACGAAATATATGCAAAGAAAACAATAGCCAAGATCAATAAAACTAAAAGTTGGTTCTTTGAGAAGATAAACTGACTGATAAACCAGCAGAATCATAAAGAATAAAAGGGAGAGGACTCATATCAATAAAATTAGAAATGAAAAAGGAGAGTTACATTTGACACTTCAGAAATACAAAGAATCATAAAGGACTGCTACAAGCAATTATATGCCAATAAAATGGACAACCTGGAAGAAATGGACAAATTCTTAGAAGGGTACAACCTTCCAAGTGTGAGTCAGGAAGGAATAGAAAATATGATCTGGGAGTTGAGGAAGGTGGCGGAAGAGTAAGCCGCGGAGATCACCTTCTTTCCCACAGATACATCAGAAATACATCTACACGTGGAACTGCTCCTATACAACACCCAATGAACGCTGGCAGAAGACGTCAGACCTCCCAAAAGGCAAGAAACTCCCCACGTACCTGGGTAGGGCAAAAGAAAAAAGAGAGACAAAAGAATAGGGACGGGACCTGCACCAGTGGGAGGGAGCTGTGAAGGAGGAAAGAATTCCACGCACCAGGAAGCCCCTTCACTGGCAGAGACTGCGGGTGGCAGAGGGGGGATCCTTCAGGGCCACGGAGGAGAGCGGGGCAACAGGGGTGCGGAGAGATTCCACACAGAGGATCGGTGCTGACCAGCACTCACCAGCCCGAGAAGCTTGTCTGCTCATCTGCCGGGGCGGGCGGAGGCTGGGAGCTGAGGCTTGGGCTTTGGTCGGATTGCAGGGAGAGGACTAGGGTTGGCAGCGAGAACAAAACCTGAAGGGGTTAGTGTACCATGGCTAGCCGGGAGGGAGTGTTGGAAAAAGTCTGGAACTGCCGAAGAGGAAAGAGACATTTTCTTCCCTCTTTGTTTCCTGGGGTGGGAGGAGAGGGGATTAAGAGTGCTGCTTAAAGGAGTTCCAGAGACAGGCGCGAGCTGCGGCTAAGAGCGTGGACCACAGAGAAGGGCACGAGACACTAAGTCTGCTGCTGCCAACACCAAGAAGCCTGTGGGTGAGCACAGGTCACTATCCACACCTCTGCTCCCGGGAGCCTGTGAAGCCCGCCACTGCCAGGGTCCCGTGATCCAGGGACAACTTCCCCGGGAGAACACACTGCGCGCCTCAGGGTGGTGCAACGTCACGCTGGCTTCTGCCGCTGCAGGCTCGCCACGCACTCCGTACCCATCTCTCCCCTTGGCCTGAGAGAGCCAGAGCCCCCGAATCAGCTGCTGCTTTTACCCCGACCTGTCAGAGCGAAGAACAGAGGCCCTCAGGTGACCTACACAGAGAGGCGGGGCCAAATCCAAAGCTGAACCCCGAGAGCATGCGAACAAAGAAGAGAAAGGGAAATGTCTCCCAGCAGCCTCAGAAGCAGCAGATGAAATCTCCACAATCAACTTGATGTACCCTGCATCTGTGGAATACCTGAATAGACAATAAATCATCCCAAATTGAGGAGGTGGATTTTGAGAGAAAGATATATTATTTTTTCCTCTTTTCCTCTTTTTGTGAGTGTGTATGTGTATGCTTCTGTGTGAGATTTTGTCTGTAAAGTGCTTTCACCATTGGTAGTAGGGTTCTGTCTGTCCATTTTTTGTTTCTTTGTTTTACTTACAAAAATTTTTTTCTTAATAACTATTTTTTAATAAATTTATTTTTATCTTACTTTATTTTATTTTAACCTCTTTCTTTCTTTTTTTTCTTTTTCTTTCTTTCTTTCTTTCTTTCTTTCTTTCTTTCTTTCTTTCCTTCCTTCCTTCCTTCCTTCTACTTTTTCTCCCTTTTATTCTGAGCCATGTGGATGAAAGGCTCTTGGTGCTCCAGCGAGGAGTCAGTGCTGTGCCTCTGAGGAGGGAGAGCCAACTTCAGGACACTGGTCCACAAGAGACCTCCCAGCACCACGTAATATCAAACGGCAAAAATAGCCCAGAGACCTCCATCTCAACACCAGCACCCAGCTTCACTCAACGACCAGCAAGCTACACTGATGGGCACCCTATGCCAAATAACTAGCAAGCCAAGAACACAACCTCACCCATTGTAGAGAGGCTGCCTAAAATCATAGTAAGTCCACAGACACCCCAAAACACACCAACAGACATGGACTTGCCCACCAGAAAGACAAGATCCAGCCTTATCCACCAGAACATAGGCACTAGTCCCCTCAACCAGGAAGCCTACACAACCCACTGAACCAACTTTAGCCACTGGGGAGAGACAACAAAAACAACTGGAACTACGAACTTGCAGCCTGCAAAATGGAGACCCCAAACACAGTAAGGTAAGCAAAATGAGAAGACAGAAAATCACACAGCAGATGAAGGAGCAAGATAAAAACCCACCAGACCTAACAAATGAAGAGGAAATAGGCAGTCTACCTGAAAAAGAATTCAGAATAATGATAGTAAAGATGATCCAAAATCTTGGAAATAGAATAGACAAAATGCAAGAAACATTTAACAAGGACCTAGAACTAAAGAGGAAAGAGGCAGTGATGAACAACACAATGAATGAAATTAAAAGTACACTAGAAGGGACCAATAGCAGAATAACTGAGGCAGAAGAACGGATAAGTGACCTGGAAGATAAAATAGTGGAAATAACTACGGCAGAGCAGAATAAAGAAAAAAGAATGAAAAGAACTGAGGACACTCTCAGACACTTCTGGGACAACATTAAACATGTAAACATTCGAATTATAGGGGTCACAGAAGAAGAAGAGAAAAAGAAAGGGACTGAGAAAATATTTGAAGAGATTATAGTTGAAAACTTCCATAATATGGGAAATGAAATAGTTAATCAAATCCAGGAAGCATAGAGAGTCTCATACAGGATAAATCTAAGGAGAAACACGCCAAGACATACACTAATCAAACTGTCAAATATTAAATACAAAGCAAACATATTAAAAGCAGCAGGGGAAAAACAACAAATAACACACAAGGGAATCCCCATAAGGTTAACAGCTGACCTTTCAGAAGAAACTCTGCAAGCCAAATGGGATTGGCAGGACATATTTAAAGTGATGAAGGAGAAAAACCTACAACCAAGATTACTCTACCCATGAAGGATCTCATTCAGATTTGATGGAGAAATTAAAACCTTTACAAACAAGCAAAAGCTGAGGGAGTTTAGCACCACCAAACCAGCTTTACAACAATGCTAAAGATAATGCTCTACACAAGAAACAGAAGAGAAGGAAAAGACCTACAAAACAAACCCGAAAAAATTAAGAAAATGGGAAAAGGGACATACATATTGATAATTACCTTAAATGTAAATGGATTAATTGCTCCCACCAAAAGACACACACTGGCTGAATAGATTCAAAAAAAGAATCCTTACATATGCTGTCTACAAAAGACCCACTTCAGACCTAGGGACACAAACACACTGAAAGTGAGGAGATGGAAGAAATATTCCATGCAAATGGAAATCAAAAGAAAGCTGGAGAAGCAATTCTTATACCAGAAAAAATAGACTTTGACATAAAGATTATTACATGAGACAAATAAGGACACTACATAATGGTCAAGGGATCGAACCAAGAAGAAGATATAAAAATTGTAAATATTTATGCACCCAGCATAGGAGCACCTCAATACATATAGCAAATACTAACAGCAATAAAAGGGGAAATCGAGAAGAACAGAATCATAGTAGGGGACTGTGACACCCCACTTTCACCAAAGGACAGATCATCCAAAATGAAAATAAATAAGGAAACACAAGCTTTAAATGATACATTAAACAAGATGGACTTAATTGATATTTATAGGACATTCCACCCAAAAACAACAGGGTACATATTTTTCTCAAGTGCTCATGGAACATTCTCCAGGATAGATCATATCTTGGGTCACAAATGAAGCTTTGGTAAATTTAAGAAAATTTAAATTGTATCAAGTATCATTTCCAACCACAACGCTATATCACGCTACTGAGACCAGATATCAATTACAGGAAAAGATCTGGAAAAAATACAAACACATGAAGTCTAAACAATACACTACTTAATAACGAAGTGATAACTGAAGAAATCAAAGAGAAAATCAGAAAACAACTAGAAACAAATGACAATGTGGACACGACGACCCAAAACCTAAGGGATGCAGCAAAAGCAGTTCTGAGAGGGAAGTTTATAGCAATACAATCCTACCTTAAGAAACAGGAAACTTCTCAAATAAAGAACCTAACCTTGCACCTAAAGCAATTAGAGAAAGAAGAACAACAATCCCCAAAGTTAGCAAAAGGAAAGAAATCATAAATAGCAGATCAGAAATGAATGAAAAAGAAATGAAGGAAGCGATAGCAAAGAACAATAAAACTAAAAGCAGGTTCGTTGAGAAGATAAAAAGAAAATTGATAAACCATTAGTCTGACTCATCAGGATAAAAAAGGAGAAGACTCAAATCAATAGAATTAGAAATGAAAAAGGAGATGTAACAACTGACCCTGCAGAAATACAAAGGATCTTGAGAGATTACTACAAGTAACTCTATGCCAATGAAGTGGACAACCTGGAAGAAATGGAAAAATTCTTAGGAATGCACAACCTGCTGAGACTGAACCAGGAAGAAACAGAAAATATGAACACACCAATCACAATCACTGAAATTGAAACTGTGATTAAAAATCTTCCAATAAACAAATGCCCAGGACCTGACAGCTTCACAGGCGAATTATATCAAACATTTAGAGAAGAGGTAACATCTATCTTTCTCAAACTCTTGCAAAATATAGTAGAGGGAGGAACACTGCCAAACTCATTCTATGAAGCTGCCATCACCCTGATACCAAAACCAGACAAAGATTTCACAAAGAAAGAAAACTATAGGCCAACATCACTGATGAGCATAGATGCAAAAATCCTCAACAAAATACTAGCAAATAGACTCCAACAGCACATTAAAAGGGTCATACACCATGATCAAGTGGGGTTTACTCCAGGAATGCAAGGATTCTTCAGTATACGCAAAGCAATAAATGTGATACACCATATTAACAAATTGAAGGAGAAAAAACATATGATCGTCTCCATACATGCAGAGAAAGCTTTTGTCAAAATTCAACACCCATTTATGATAAAAACACTCCAGAAAGTAGGCATAGAGGGAACTTTCCTCAACATAATAAAGGCCATATATGACAAACCCACAGCCAACATCATCCTCAATGGTGAAAAACTGAAACCATTTCCACTAAGATAAGGAACAATATGAGGTTGCCCACTTTCACCACTATTATTCAACATAGTTTTGGAAGTTTTAGCCACAGCAATCAGAGAAGAAAAATAAATAAAAGGAATCCAAATCGGAAAAGAAGAAGTAAAGCTGTCATTGTTTGCATATGCCATGATACTATACATAGAGAATCCCAAAGATGCTATCAGAAAACTACTAGAGCTAGTCAATGAATTTGGCAAAGTAGTCCGTTATAAAATTAATGCACAGAAATCTCTGGCATTCTTATACACTAATGATGAAAAATCTGAAAATGAAATTAAGAAACCACTCCCATTTACCACTGCAACAAAAAGAATAATATATCTAGGAATAAACCTACCTAAGGAGACAAAAGACCTGTATGCAGAAAATTATAAGACACTGATGAGAGAAATTAATGTTGATACAAATAGATGGAGAGATATACCATGTTCTTGGATTGGAAGGATCAACATTTTGAAAATGATGCTACTTCCCAAAGCAATCTACAGATTCAATGCAATCCCTATCAAACTACCACTGACATTTTTCACAGAACTAGAACAAAAAATTTCACAATTTATATAGAAACACCAAAGACCCCGTATAGCCAAAGTAATCTTGAGAACGAAAAATGGAGCTGGAGGAATGAAGCTTCTGGACATCAGATTATAGTACAAAGGTGCAGTAACCAAGACAGTACGGTACTGGCACGAAAACAGAAATATAAATCAATGAAACAGGATAGAAAGCACAGAGATAAACCCATGCACATATGGTAACCTTATCTTTGATAAAGGTGGCAAGAATATACAGTGGAGAAAAGACAGCCTCTTCAATAATTGGTGCTGGGAAAACTGGACAGGTACATGTAAAAGTATGAAATTAGGACACTCCCTAACACTGTAAACAAAAATAAAATCAACATGAGTTAAAGACTGAAACGTAACGCCAGAAACTATCAAACTCTTAGAGGAAAACATAGGCAGAATACTCTATGGCATAAATCACAGCAAGATCCTATTCGACCCACCTCCCAGAGAAATGGAAATAAAAACAAAAATAAACAAGTGGGATATAATGAAACTTCAAAGCTTTTGAACAGCAAAGGAAACCATAAACAAGATCAAAAGACAACCCTCAGAATGGGAGAAAATATTTGTAAATGTACTAACTGACAAAGGATTAATTTCCAAAATTTACAAGCAGCTCATGCAACTCAATAACAAAAAAACAAACAAGCCAATCCAAAAATGGACAGAAGACCTAAATAGAAATTTCTCCAAAGAAGAGATACAGATTTCCAAAAAACACATGAAAGAATGCTCATCATTAATCATTAGAGAAATGCAAATCAAAACTACAATGAGATATTGTCTTACACCGGTCAGAATGGCCATCATCAAAAAATCTAGAAACAATAAATGCTGGAGGCGGTGTGGAGAAAAGGGAACACTTTTGCACTGTTGGTGGGAATGTAAATTGATACAGCCACTGTGGAGAACAGTATGGATGTTCCTTAAAAAACTACAAATAGAACTACCATACGACCCAGGAATTCCACTACTGGGCATATACCCGGAGAAAGCCATGATTGAAAAACAGTCATGTACCAAAATGTTCATTGCAGCTCTATTTACAATAACCAGGACATGGAAGCAACCTAAGTGTCCATCAACAGATGAATGGATAAAGAAGATGTGGCACATATATACAATGGAATATTATTCAGCCATAAAAAGAAGGGATATTGAGTTATTTGTAGTGAGGTGGAAGGACTTAGAGTCTGTCATACAGAGTGAAGTAAGTCAGAAAGAGATAAAGAAATACCATACGGTGACACATATTTATTGAATCTAAGGAAAAACAAAAAAAGGTCATGAAGTACATAGGGGAAGATGGGAATAAAGACACAGACCTACTAATGCATGGACTTGAGGATATGGGGAGGGGGAAGGGTACGCTGTGACAAAGTGAGAGAGTGGCATGGATATATATACACTACCAAATATAAAATCGTTAGCTAGTGGGAAGTAGCTGTATAGCAGAGGGAGATCAGCTAGGTGGTTTGTGACCACCTAGAGGGGTGGGATATGGAGGGTGGGAGGGAGTGAGATGCAAGAGGGGAGCGATATGGGAACATATGTATATGTATAGCTGATTCACTTTGTTAAAAAGCAGAAACTAATACACAATTATAAAGCAATTATATTCCAGTAAGGATGTTAAAAAAGAGAAAATATGATCAGTCCAATCACAAGTCATAAAATTAAAACTCTGATTTTTAATCTTCTAGCAAACAAATATCCAGGACAAGATGGCTTCACAGGTGAATTCTATCAAACATTTAGAGAAGAGCTAAAACCTATCCTTCGCAAAATCTTCCAAAAAATTGCAAAGGGTGGAAATCTCCGAAACTCTTTATACAAGGCCACCATCACCCTGGTACCAAACCCAGACAAAGATATTACAAAGAAGAAAATTAAAAGTCTGATGAACATAGATGCAAAAATACTCAACAAAATACTAGCAAACTGAATGCAACAACACATTGAAAGTATCATACACCATGATCAAGTGACATTTATCCCAGGGATGCAAGGATTCTTCAATATACCCAAGTCAATCAATGTCATACAAAATATTAACTAATTGAAGAATAAGAACCTTATTATCATCTCTATAGATGCAGAAAATCTTTGGACAAAATTCAGCACCCATTTATGAGAATAACTCTGAAGAAAGTGGGCTCAAAAAGAACCTACCTCAATATAAAAAAGGCCACATATGACCAACTTCCAGCAAATATTATTCTCAATGTTGAAAAGCTGAAAACATTTCCTCTAAGTTCAGGAACAAGATTAGGATATCCACTCTCAGCACTTCTATTCAACGTAGCTTTGGAAGTCCTAGACACAACAATCAGAGAGGAAAAATAAATAAAAGGAATCCAAATTGGAAAAGAAGAAATAAAACTGTCACTGTTTGCAGATGACATGGTAGTATACATAGAAAATCCTAAAGCTGCTACCAGAAAACTACTAGAGCTAATCAATGAATTTGGTAGAGTAACCAGATGCAAAATTAATGCACAGAAATCTCTTGCTTTCCTATACACTAATGATGAAAAATCTCAAAGAGAAATTAAGGAAACACTCCCATTTACCATTGCAACAAAAAGAACAAAATACCTAGGAATAAACCTACCTAAGGTGACAAAGGCCTGTATGCAGAAAAGTATAAGACACTGATGAAAGTAGTTACAGATGATACAAACAGATGGAGATATATACCATGTTCTTGGATTGGAAGAATCAACGTTTTGAAAATGAATATACTACTGAAAGCAATCTATAGGTTCAATGTAACACCTATCAAACTACCAATGGCATTTTTCAGAGAACTAGAACAAAAAAATTCACAATTTGTATGGAAACACAAAAGACTATGAATAGCTGAAGCAATGTTGAGAAAGACAAAAAGAGCTGGAAGAATCATGCTCTCTGTCTTCATACTATATAACAGTGCTCCAGTAATGAAGACAGTATGGTACTGGCACAAAACAGAAATATAGATCAATGGAACTGGATAGAAAGCCCAGAGACAAACCCACACTCCTATGGCAACCTAATCTGTGACAAAGGAGGCAAGAATATACAATAGAGAAAGAGAACCTCTTCAATAAATTGTGATAGACAAACTGGACAGCAACATGTGAAAGAATGAAATTTGAACACTCCCTAACACCATACACAACAATATACTCAAAATGTATTAAAGGCCTAAATATAAACCCAGACACTTTCAAACTCTTAGAGGAAAAACTAAACAGAATACTCTTTGACATAAATTGTAGCAACATCTTTTTTGACCCACCTCCTAGAGTAATGAAAATAAAAATGAAAATAAACAAATGGGACCTATTTAAATTTAATAGCTTTTGCACAGCAAAGGAAACAAGATGAAAAGACAGCCCTCAGCATGGGAGAAAATATTTGCAAATGAAGCAACTGACAAAGGATTATTTCAAATGTATACACACAGCTCATGCAGCTCAATATCAAATATAGAAACAACCCAATCACAAAATTGGTGGAAGACCTAAATAGACATTTCTCCAAAGAAGACATACAGATGGTCAATAAAGACATGAGCAAATGCTCAACATCTCTAATTATTTGAGAAATGCAAATCAAAACTACAATGAAGTATCTCCTCACACTCGTCAAAATGACCATCATCCAAAAATTCTAGAAGCAATACATGCTGGAGAGGGTGTGGAGAAATGGGAACCCTCTTACTATGTTGGTGGGAATGTAAATTGATACAGCCCCTATGGAAAACAGTATGGAGGTTCCTTAACAAACTAAAAATAGAACTACCATATGACCCAGCAATCCCACTACTGGGCATATACCCAGAGAAAAACCATAATTCAAAGACAAAATGCACCCCAATATTCATTGCTGCACCATTTACAGTAGCCAGGACATGGAAGCAACCTAATTGTCCATCAACAAAGGAATGGATAAAGAAGATGTGATACATATATACAACGTAATATCACCAGGCATTGAAAGGAATGAAACTTAGTCATTTGTAGAGATGTGGATGGACCTGGAGAGTGTCATACAGAGTGAAGTAAGTCAGAAAGAGAAAAACAAATATCGTATATTAACGCATATATGTGGAGTCTCAAAAATGGTGTAGATGATCTTATTTGCAAAGAGAAATAGAGACACAGATGTAGAGAACAAATGTATGGATTTGTTCAGTGGTGAAAGGGGGACTGGTGGGAGAAATTGGGAGATTGGGATTGACACATATACACTATTGATACTATGTATAAAATAGACAACAAATGAGAACATACTGTAAAACACAGGGAACTCTACTTAATCCACTGTTCTGACATAAATGGGATGGAAATCCAAAAAAGCGGGGTATGTGTATATATATGGCTGATTCATTTTGCCTTATAGTAGAAACTAACACAACATTATAAAGAAAATATACTCCAATAAAAATCAATTTAAAATAAATAAATAAATAAAATCTAAACAAAACTGAACTTCAATTGGAAAATAAATAAGGAGCAATTATAAGCACTAATTATTGACTGTAGTCCAAGACCATGCCTAATAGCAAGGCTTATTATTTTAGTCAATCACTTCACTTCTTGAATCTCAATTGCAAATCAAATAAAGCATAGGATAAAAATAACAAATTCATAGATTAGTAGTACTAAAAATCTGCACAAGAAAATAAATGATCAACTAAATAGAAAAGAAACCTACAGCATAACAGAGGTGTTTTCAAATCATACATCTGATGGGGGTTAATATACAAAATATATAAAGAACTCATAAAACTCAATAGCAGAAATACAAATAATACAAGTAAAAATGTGCAAAGGACCTAATTTAACATTTTTACATAAAATGTATTCACATGGCCAACAGATACATTACTAATCATTAAGAAAATGCAAATTAAAACCATAAAGAGGGTGGAAGAGATCAAGATGGTGGAGTAGGAGGACACAGAGCTCACCTCCCACCATGAACACATTAAAACTACCTCTACATGTGGAAAAATTCTCACTGAAAACAAACTGGAGATCAGCAGAAAGACTATTGTAAAACCAATGCAGTAAGAAAAACCCACACAGAATCGAGTAGGAAGGGAAGGGAAGTGATCAGTTTGGAACTTGCCCTCCTAGGAGAGAACACAGAAGAGGAGAGGGATTAAATGTACTCAGAGATCCTCCCTGAGGAGCAAGTAGTTCAAGCCACATATTAGGAACTCAGCTCTGTGGTCCAACACTGAGAAAATGAGTCCCCTTCACTGGTTTGAAAACCAGCGGGAGTAAAAGAATCCTGTAAGAAACCTAGATTCCACTCGTGAAGAGCATGTATACACTTGCTTACTTCCAAAACAAAGTGAAGGAAGAAAATTGAAACTGCCTGGAAGTATAGAGAGTTTCCTATGGCCACCCCAGCACATACCTTAAGCTGAGCCAAGCATTTTCCCTGGCCCCACTTGCTCCATGGTGCACCTCCACACTAGAGTGAGAGGTCTCACTGGAGAGCAGAGTGTGTAGTGGTGAAGAACAGAGCCAACCCAGACATGGCCCCTCTTATGAAAATGGATGGAAGACCATTGCTAGAGCTTGTGTAGACAGCGCATCAGAAGTCGTCTGGAACTCTGATGGATCAGGACCACCACCGCACAACCCATGCTGAGCACCCAGTCTGGCCACTCTTAACTTACTCCAGCACTGCTCCACTCTGGGATGAGGGTGCCAGTGTTTAGATGGAACAGGACAACTTGGATTCAAATCACGGGGATCCTGCTCCCAGCAACAAGGTACCTGACACCACCCTGAAAAGGGTGCTGTTGACCACTAAGCATAGGAGAAGGCTTAGCTCACACCTGGCTTTGGCTCTAGCCCCTCCATCACCAGCACCACCTCCTAACAAGATGATAGCTGCAAGCACAACCCACGGGAATATATGACTTGAGCTCACATCAAATTCAGCACTCCCCCCAAAGCCACAGGGCACACAAAAACTCTATATGGGTGCTCCCACATAAGGACACCCTTTCAAGACCAGGAGAGGTAACTTTTCCACCTAATATCAAAGAGACAGAGAAAATTAAGCAAAATGAGAAGACAGATACATTTATTTCATATGAAAGAAAAAGAGAAAGTGCCTTAAATACACTAATAAACAGAAATAAATAATTTACTAGATAAAGAGTCCAAAGCATTAGTAAGAAGAATGCTAACTGAATTGGGGAAAAGAAAAAATGAATACAGTGAGAATTATAAAAGGAAGTATAAAATATAAAAAAAAGAACGATTCAGAAATGAAGAATAAATTAACTGAAATGAAAAGCACATTAAATGAATAAACAAAACACTAGGTGATACAAAAGAATGAATAAGTGACTTAGAAGATAGAGTAATGGTCACCCAATCAGAACAGCAAAAAAAAAAAAAAATACAAAAATAAGCACAGTTTAGGGTACCTCTGAGACAACATTAAACATACTAACATTTGTATTATATGGGTCCCAGAAGAAGAGAGAGATAAAGGGGTTTAAAATGTATTTAATGAAATTATGGCTTAAAACTTCCTAGACCTTACCATGTTCTTGGATTGGAAGAATCAATATTGTGAAAATGACTATACTACCCAAAGCAATCTACAGATTAAATGTAATCTCTATGAAATTACCAATGGCATTTTTCACAGAATTAGAACAAAAATGTTCACAATCTGTATAGAAACACAAAAGACCATGAATAGCTGAAGCAATCTTGAGAAAGAAAAATGGAGCTGGAGGAATCAGGCTCCCTGACTTCTGACTATACTACAAAGCTACAGTCATCAAAACAGTATAGTACTGACACAAAAACAGAAATATAGCTCAATGGAAGATGATGATAGAAAGCCCACAGATAAACCCATGCACCTACAGTCACTTAATCTATGACAAAGGAGGCAAGAATATACAAAGGAGAAAAGACAATCTCGTCAATAAGTGGTGCTGGGAAAACTATACAGCTACATGGAAAAGAATGAAATTAGAAGACTCCTTAACACTATACACAAAAGTAAACTCAAAATGTATTAAAGACCTAAATGTAAAGTCAGATACTATAATACTCTTAGAGGAAAACATAAGCAGAACACTCTCTGACATAAATCGCAGCAAGATCTTTTTTGATCCAGCTCCTAGAGTAGTGAAAATAAAAACAAAATAAAGAAATAGGTCCTAATTAAACTTAAAAGGTTTTGCACAGCAAAGGAAATGATAAACAAAATGAAAAGACAACCCTCAGAATGGGAGAAAATATTTGCAAATGAAGCAACTGACAAGGGATTAATCTCAAAAATATACAAACAACACATGCAGCTCAATATCAAAAAACAAACAAACAAAAAAAAAAACAATCAAAAAATGGGTGGAAGATTTAAATCGAGACTTCTCCAAAGAAGACATACAGATGGTTATAAAGCACATGAAAAGATGCTCAACGTCACTTATTATTAGATAAATGCAAATCAAAACTACAATGTTTTTATCACCTCACACCATGCAGAATGGCCATTATCAAAAAAACTACAAACAGTAAGTACTGGAGAAGATGTAGAGAAAAGGGAACCCTCTTACACTGTTGGTGGAAATGTAAATTGGTGAAGCTACTATGGAGAACAGTATGGAGGTTCCTTAAGAAACTAAAAATATAGCTACCATATGATCCAGCATTCCCACTCCTGGCCATATATCTGGATAGAAACATGGTTTGAAAGGATACATGCACCCCAGTGTTCATTTCAGCACTACTTGCAATAGCTGGGATATGGAAGCTGCCTAAATGTCCATCAGCAGAGGAATGGATAAAGGAGATGTGGAACATATATACAATGGAATATTACTCAGCCATAAAAAAGAATGAAATAATGTTATCTGTAGCAGCATGGATGGACCTGATGATTGTCATACTGAGTGAAGTAAGTCAGATAGAGAAAGACAAATATAATGTTATATTATTTATATGTGGAACCTAAAAAAAAGCATACAAATGAACTTATATACAAAACAGAAATAGAGTTCCAGATGTAGAAAATAAACTTACTTTTACCAGAGGGGTAAAGGGGAGAGGGATAAATTGGAAGATTGGAATTGACATATACACACTATTATATATAAAACAGAGAGCTAATAAGGACTTACTGTATAGTATAGGGAACTCTACTCAATACTATCTAATGGCCTATATGGGAAAAGAATCTAAAAAAAGAGTGGATATACAGATATGTATAACAGATTCACTTTGTTGTACAACTGAAACTAACACAACATTGTGAATTAACTATACTCCAATAAAAGTTAAAAAACAAAACAAAACAAAACTTCCTAGACCTGAAGAAGAAAACAGAACAGGAAGCTCAGAGATTCCCAAACAAGATAAACCCAGAGAGACCCGCACCAAGACATTATAATTAAAATGGCAAAAGTTAATGTTAAAGAGGGTATTCTAAAGGCAGCAAGAGAAAAACAAAGAATCACACATAAGGGAACCCTTATAACTCTGTCAGTTGATTTTTCTACAGAAATGTTGCAAGCCAGAAGGGAGAGCATGATATATTTAAAGTGCTGAAAGGGAAAGTCCTGCAACATAGGAAACTCTACCCAGCATGATTTTCATTCAGAATTGAAAGAGAGATAGAGAACTTCTCAGACAAGCAAAAGCTAAAAGAATTTAAAAGAAATCTTAGAGTCTTCTCTAAGTGGAAAAGAAAGGGCTACAACAAGAAGTAAGAATCTATAGAAAAGGAAAAATCACACTAGTAAAGGCAAATATATAGTGAAGGCAGTAGATCAACCAATAAAATAAGCTAGAACAAAAATTAAAAAACAAAAAATTATAAAATCAACTATAACCACAATAAAGAGTAAAGGGGTAAACATGAAGATGTAAAATAATACATCAAAAGCACAAAACAAGGGGAAAGAGGAGTAAAAGAAAGTATACCTTTTGGAATGTATTTAAACATAAATGACTATCAGCTTAAAACTAGTAGATACACATACAGGTCAAAATACATGAACCCCATGGTAACCACATATCAAAAACTTACAATAGATACACAAAGACTTGAGAGAATGGAAGAGAAGCATACCACTAAAGAAAATCATCAAACCTCAGGTGAGGAAACTAAAAGAAGAGTAAAAGTACAAAGAAGAATGATAAAAGCAACACAAAAACAAGTAACAAAAAGGCAACAAGTACATACCTATCAACAATCATGGAAATGTCTATGGATTGAATGCTCCAAACGAATGATTTAGGATGGATGATTGGATTAAAGAACATCATCCATTTATATGCTGTTTACAAGAGATTCACTTCAGAGCTAAAGACACACAGAGACTGAAAGTGAGGGGATGAAGAAAGATATTTCATACAAATAGAAATGACATAAAAGTAGGTGTAATGATACTTATATGAGATGAAATAGACTTTAAAACAAAGTCTATAACAAAAGAGAAAGTGGACATTATATAATAATAAAGCGTTCATGCAAGAAGAGGATATAATGCTTATTAACATACATGCACCTGATATGGGAGCACCTAAATATATAAAGCATATATTAAAAGACATAAAGAAAGTAGTTAACATTAATACAAAAATAGCAGGGGACTTTAACAACCCACTTATATCAATGGACAAATTATTCAGAGAGAAAATCAATAAGGAAAGAGTAGTCTTAAAGGACACATTAACTAGTAGGACTTAATAGATAACTATAGGATATTCCATACAAAAACTGCAAAATATACATTCTTTCCAAATGCACGTGGAATGTTCTCCAGGATAGATCACATGCTAGGCCATGAAACAAGTCTCAACAAATTTAAGAGGACAGAAATTATGTTAAGCATTTTTTTCTGGCCACAGCATTATGAATGTAGAAATCAATTATGGGAAGAAATTTGGGAAAAACAGACACATGTGAAGACTCAACAACATGCTACTAAAAAAGTCAATGGGCCAATGAAGAAATCAAAGAGTTATATTGAAAAATACCTTGAGATAAATGAAGATAAAAACTAAACTTTACAAAATCTATGGGACACAGGAAAATCAGTTATGAGAGGGAAGTTTATAATAATACAACTTACCTCAGGAAACAAAAATCTCAAATAAACAACCTCAACTATCACCAAAAGAATTAAAAAAGAAAAATAAACAAAGCCCAAATTCAGCAGAAGAAAGAAAAATAATAAAGGTCAGAGAGGAATTAAACAACAACAACAAAAATCCCAAAGATCAATAGAACAAAGAGCTGGGTTTTTTGAAAGCATAAACAAAATTTATAAGTCTTTAGCCAGTTTCATGAAGAAGAAAAGAGTGAGGACTCAAATAAACAAAATAAGAAATGAAAGAGTTTGATTAGGTCCCATTTATTTATTTTTGTTTTTATTTCCATTCCTCTAGGAGATGGATCCAAAAAGATATTGGTGCAATTTATGTCAAAGAGTGTTCTGCCTATGTTTTCCTCTAGGAGTTGCATAGTATCTGGTTTTACACTTTGGTCCTTAATCCATTTTGAATTTATTTTTGTATTTTATTTTGTATTATTTTGTATATGGTGTTAGAGAATGTATATATACACAACGGAATGTTACTTATTATTACTTAGCCATAAAAATAATGAAATAATGCCATTTGCATGGATGGACCTAAAGATTATCTTACTAAGTGAAGTAAGCCAGACAAATATCATATGATATTGCTTATATGTGGACTCTAAAAAAGGATACAAATGAACTATATTACAAAGCAGAAACAGACTCACAGACATAGAAAACAAACCTATGGTTAACAAAGGGGAGGGGAGGAGAGGGATAAATTAAGAGTTTGGGATTAAAATATACACACTACTATATATAAAATAGGTAATGAGCAAGGACCTACTGTATAGAACAGGAAATTATACTCAAAAGCTTGTAATAACCTATAATGGAAGATAATGTAAAAAATATATATATATACACACACATATATACATATATATGAGTCACTTTACTGTACACTTGAAAGTAACACAACATTGTAAATCAACTATATCTGAATAAAACTTTAAAAGACTATGAATCCATATAGAATTCAGAAACCAGAAATAAATTTGCTTTAGAGGTGAAGGAAAAAATAAAGAAATGAAAGAAGAGAAATAATGACTGATTCCACAGAGATACAAAAAATCATGAGAATACCATGAAGAGTTATATGCCAAAATCAGCAGAAATGGGAAAATTTATATAAACATGCAAAGATGCAACACTTAATTCAAGAAGAAATAGATGATCTGAACAGAATGATCACTAGTAGTGAAATTAAATTTTTAATAAAATATTTACAGCAATGAAAAGACCAGGACTAGACAGCTTCAGAGAGGAAGTATACCAAACATATTAAGAAGAGCTATTATCTATACTTCTGAAGCCATTTCAAAAAATTAAAGAAGGACTGCCCTGGTGGCGCAGTGGTTGAGAGTCCACCTGCTGATGCAGGGGACATGGGTTCGTGCCCCGGTCCGGGAAGATCCCACATGCCGCAGAGCGGCTGGGCCCGTGAGCCATGGCCGCTGGGCCTGTGCATCCGGAGCCTGTGCTCCACAACGGGAGAGGTCACAACAGTGAGAGGCCCGTGTACCACAAAAAAAGAAAAAAAAATTAAAGAGAATGGAACACTCCCAAATTCACTCCATGAGGCCACCATTACCCTGATACCAACACCAGACAAAGACATGACAAGAAAAGAAAATTAAAGGTCAATACCTTTGATGAATATAGATGCAAAATTCCTCAATAAAGTAATAGCAAGCTGAATCAAACAATATATAAAAAGGATCACACACCATGATCAAGTGGGATTTATTCCAGAGTTGCAAGGGGGACTCAATGTTTGCAAGTCTACCAATGTGATACACCACATTAACAAAAGGAAGGATGAAAATCACATAATTCTCTCAATAGATGCAGGAAAAGCATTTGATAAATTCCATACCAATGAATGATGAAAACTGTCATCAAAGTTGGCATATAGGGAACATAATAAAGGGTATTTATGACAAAAATCACAGCTAATATCATACTCAAAGGTGAAAAGCTGTAAGCCTTTCCTCTAAATTCAGGAACAAGACAAGGACTCCCAACTTCACCACTTCTATTTAGCATAGTATTGGATGTCCTAGCCACAGTAAGCAGACAAGAAAATGAAATAAAAGACATCCAAATTCGAAGGGAAGAAGTTAAATAGTCACTACTTGGAGATGACATGATACTTTATATGGAAAACACTAAAGTCTCCAACAAAAATCTATTGGAAATAATAAATGAATTCAGTAAAGTTCCAGAACATAAATTAATATACAAATATATGTTGCTTTCCTATATGCTAATAATGACCTATCAGAAAGAGAAAGAACATAATTTCATTTAAAATCACATCAAAAGAATAAAATAGGAATAAACTTAACCAAGAAGGTGAAAGACTTACACTATGAAAACTATAAAACGTTGATGAAGGAAATTAAAAATGATACAAAGAAATGGAAAGATATCCCATGTTCTTGGAATGGAAGAGTTAATATATATATATTTAAATTTATTTATCTTATTTATTTTTGGCTGTGTTGGGTCTTCATTGCTGTGTGCAGGCTTTCTCTAGTTGCAGCAAGTGGGGGATACTCTTCGTTGCAGTGCATGGGCTTCTCATTGAGGTGGCTTCTCTTTTTCTTTTTCTTTTTTTTTTTGTGGTACGTGGGCCTCTCACTGTTGTGGCCTCTCCCGTTGTGGAGCACAGGCTCCGGACATGCAGGCTCAGCGTCCATGGCTCACGGGCCTAGCCACTCCGTGGCATGTGGGATCTTCCCGTACCGGGGCATGAACCCTTGTCCCCTGCATTGGCAGGCAGATTCTCAACCACTACACCACCAGGGAAGCCCTGAGGTGGCTTCTCTTGTTGTGGAGCACGGGATCTAGGCATGCGGGCTTCAGTAGCTGTGGCACGCAGGCTCTGTAGTTGTGGTGCATGGGCTTAGTTGCTCCACAGCATGTGAGATCTTCCTGGGCCAGGGCTCGAACCCGTGTCCTCTGCATTGGCAGGCATATTCTTAACCACTGTGCCACCAAGGAAGCCCTGGAAGTGTTAATATTGTTAAAATGACCATACTACTCAAAGCAGTCTACAGATATAATGCAATACCTATCAAAGTACCCATGACATTTTTAACACAACTAAAACAAATAATCCTAAAATTTATAGGGAGCCACAAAAGATCCCTAATTTCCAAAGCTCTCTTGAGAGAAAAAAAGCTGGAAGTCTAACCCTTCCAGACTTCAGATTGTAATACAAAGCTACAGTAGTCAAAACAGCATAGTACTGGCACAAAAACATAAACATAGATCAATGGAATAGAGGGCCCAGAAATAAACCCATGCACCTATGGTTAATTAATCTATGACAAAGTAGGCAAGAATATACAACAGACAAAAGACAATCTCTTAAACAAGTGGTACTAAGAAACCTGTACATCTGCATGTAAAACAATGTGATTAGAACATTTCCTTCCACCATGTACAAAAATAAACTCAAAATTGATTAAATACCTAAATGTAAGACCTAAAACCTTAAAACTCCTAGGGGAATGAATAGGCACTATTTGACATAAATCCTAGAAATTTTTTTTGAATCTCTCTCCTAAGGCAAAAGAAAGGAAAGCAAATATATATATGGAACCTAATTAAACTTTAAATATTTTTCATGACAGAGGAATCCATGGGCAAAATGAAAAGACAACCTAATGAATAGGAGAAAATATATGCAACTGATATGACCAATAAGGGGTCAATATACAAAATATTTAAACAGCTCATTCCTTCAAAATATGAAAACCAGACAACCCAATTCAAAAATGGGCATAAGATCTGAATAGACTTTTTTTTTCACAGAAGACATGCAGATGGCTAACAGACACATCAAAAGATGCTGAACATCACTATTCATCAGAGAAATGAAAATCAAAGCCACAATGAGATATCATCTCACACCTACCAGAATGGCCATCATGAAGAAGACTACAAATAACAAATGTTTGCAAGGATGTGGAGAAAAGCAAACCTTTGTACAGTGTTGGTGGGAATGTAAATTGATGCAGCCACTATGGAAAACAGTACAGAGGTTTCCTAAAAAAAACTGAAAATAGAACTACCATGAGAGCCTGTAATTCCACTCTTGGGTATATATCCAAAAAAACCAAAAACACTAACTCAAAAAGATACATATACCCCAATGTTCATAGCAACATTACTTGCAATAGCCAAGATGCAGAAGTAACCCAAGTGTCCATCAATGGATAAATGGATAAAGAATATGTGGTATATATATACAATGGAATATTATGCAGCCATAAAAATAATGAAATTCTGCTCTTTGCAACAATGTGTA